>NC_047094.1:77581144-77881457 GCF_902459505.1 Geotrypetes seraphini
GCAGGGTCACATCCTTCTTTAGGTAGGGAGACCAGTGCTGGACACAGTACTCCAGGTGTGGCCTGACCATTGCTCTGTAAAGCGGTATTATAACATCCGCCGATCTACTCGTGATTCCCTTCTTAATCATGCCCAACATGTACATTGGAAAGAATAATTCAAATCATAGTTACCAAATGCTAGGGTCCGCCTTAGGGGTCAGCACCCAAGAAAAAGATCTAGGTGTTATCGAAGACAATATGCTGAAACCTTCCTTCCTATGTGTTGTAGCAGTGGCAGCAGCCAATAAAACAAACAGGATGCTAGGAATTATTAGGAAAGGGATGGTAAATAAGACCAAGAATATTATAATGCCACGGTGTAATCTTACCTTGAGTATTGCATTCAATTCTCGTCGCCATATCTCAAAAAAGATATAACAGAATTAGAAAAAGAATAGTGAACAAAATGATAAAGGAAATGGAACTCCTGTTGTATGAGGAAAGGCTAAAGAGGTTAGGACTCTTCAGCTTGGAAAAGAGATGGCTGAGGGGAGATATCCTGAGTAGCATAGAATAGGTAAAAGTGAATTGATTTTTTTTCTCTTTCAAAAATTATGAAGACAAGGGGACACAATGAAGTTCCATGGAAATACTTTTAAAACAAATAGAAGAAAATAATTTTTCACTCAAAGAATAGTTAAGTTCTGGAACTCGTTGCCAGAGGATGTGGTAATAGCAGTCAGTGTAGCTGGGTTTAAAAAAGGTTAGGACAAGTTCCTGGAGGAAAAGACATACATGGGGGAAGCCACTGCTTGCCCTGGGATTGGTGGCAAGGAATCTTGCTACTGTTTGGGTTTCTGCTATATACTTGTGACCTGGATTGGCCACTGTTGGAAGCAGGATATTGGGCTATCACTGGGCTGACCCAGTGATATGGGTCATTGTTATGTTCTTAAGGAGAAAGGATGCCATGCTCGCTGGATCATTAGTATGATGTTGTTCCCTCATTCCCCTCCCCCCCTTCTGCACTTTCACACTCCTTTCCTGTCACCTCATAATATACTTTTCCAATAGGAATGCTCTGCATGCGGCCCATTTTAGTCTGATATGCGTATGGATATGCTCTGAATTTGGACTATTAATATAGCAACAATGCATTTTCAAAAATGCTATTTATATAGTTTTATATATTGTTGTACTACTTTTTGATCCAGAAGTGCTGCAAGGCGGTTTACAACACTAGTGAGTTCATTTTCAGCAAGCAGGTAGAATGAGGCCAAAGCCCACCTAGAACAGCTGAGAGGAAGCAGGGAACGCTACCTATTTTCCTTGCAAAATAGCACCACAAAAAGAAACAACCCAATTGGGATCTAAGAGGTGGCAGAAACATCTTTAGCTTCTTTTTTTGAGAGAGGGGAGGAGGCTGTAATTTCTTTCTTGATAGGCATTAGGAAGCAGCAGCCTGGGTCACAGAAAGAAGTTGCAGTAAAGATGGGGAAAGCAAGAGGATAGTAGAGGAAAGTGAGAGGGCTTCCAAGGGAGAGGGTTGGGATCATAGGCCTGCTGGATGTGGCATTCTGGCAGACTGAAGGAGAGGAGCGCACTGAACTTGGATGGGGTAGAGAGTAGAGCAGAAAGATGAGAAGGCTGCATCAGGGTGAGGAGGTGAGCAGGATAGCAGATAGGGGTAGGAAGTAAGATCATAGAGAGATATATGTGGGCAGTGCAGCTACACATGGTACAAGGGAGGTGGTAATGCCAACATTTCTTCTGTTTCATTGCCTCCCCTACCTGACTGCAGTGAAGCAGGCAAGGTCATATTGCACAGTGTGTGTTTCTAGTTTGGACACTCCTGGTAGGAAAGGAACACCATGCCACTACAGCCACTGTCATTGTCTGTCTCTATTTCTGTCTTTGCAGTAGCAGAACTGAAATTTCCTGCAAATCTGCTCCTTGGTGGTTTCATTTTCCAAAGGAGGTGGCTTCATCAAATCCTCACCTCTCTGTGAACCATAGATCATGCCCAGGGCAGGATTAATTCATCGAGGGACCTTAGGCACACAAGTCCCACAATCCAGCATGTGCCCTTTTTTCTTTCTCCTCCCCACTTCTTTCCAGCGTCTGCTTCCCTCTTTCACCTCCTTCCATTCAATGTCTGTCCCCCCTCTCCCTCACACTTCCATTCAGCGTCTACCCCTCCTTACCCCCAAACTTCCATTCAGCATCTCTCCTCCTAAATCTAAAGCTCCACTGAACATCTTCCTCTTATTGGGCCATCTCCTTTCCTTCCCATCACCTTCAGGGATGCTTTCTAAAACCAAAGTTCTCTCACTCAGACGGATCCTGACGGGTTAGCCGTTCTCACAAGTTGCAAGCACGTGGCTCCCCCAAAGCTTGTTCTCTGATACAACTTCTGGTTTCTGCCGGATCGCGTCAGAAGAGAAGCTTTGTGGCAGCCACATGTCGCATGTGCAAATAGTGAGAATGGCTGCCACATCAGGACCTCTCTGAGAGAGAGAGCTGGTTTGTAAAAGCGTCATGAAGGTGAGGGGATGGGGAAGAGATGCCTGGACATGGGGGCCCTAGGCAGCTGCTCTGTTTGCCTTCCCCTAACGCCGGTGGGCCCCCTGATTTTTTCAGGCCCAAGGCACGTGCCTACTGGGCCTAACCTTTAATCTGGCCCTGACCATATCATCAAAGGAGGCCATTCTCCACCCCATCCTACCTCCCAGCCAAATATGACTTCCCCTTCCAAAAACTGAGTATGCTAGTTAATTTATCCACTGCAATCAGGGCCATAGTGAGCTATGTGTGGGTAATGTGAGTGCAAGGAGACTCCCGGAAGGCAGTGGCTCGAAAATTGAGTCCTGTCCATTGCTTTCCCTGCTTTGTAGTGACTCAATGGGCGAGATAGAAGCTCAAGGGGGTGTGTCATACAGGGCACGTTTCCGGCTCAGAATAGACCTGAAATCAATGTCCTGAATGGGTACACTTCTTCACACTCTCTTATTTGTCTCTGTCCTGCAAACAGATCATTGGGCAGTGGTGGGAATAGGAGTACATGCAAGTTCACTTCATCCTTGGAAGAAAGTCAAGGAGGAATTTTCAGATCCCTGGTAATAGGAGTCCTATTGTTGTACTAGAGGACAAATGGTGAATTTTCCTCTCTGTATGAGAGTACTCCTTTCCCCCAGGGTCATTCTGGATCCTTCCTGCCTTATAAGAAGGGCTCCATGCCAGTGTTCAAATAGGGCTCCAGTTTCCTGATCTGTCTGTTTTCTCTCCCGCAAGACCATCTCTAACCTTGGTTTCCGCAGATTCATTATAACCATCACCTTTCCTTCACTTTTCTCACTGGCTAGATTCATAGCTGGTTCACCTCACAAGTAATATGTGTTTTATTTTTTTGTACATTCCCAGTCTCTATTTTCCTGCATCACAAAGGTACTGAGAAAATGATTTTGGTGTCACCTCTGCAAAGACCAAGTACTTGAAATAGTAGGAGTTCTGGAATAGCAGATGATGTTGAGGAATGAGATGCATTGACAGAGCTGTTGGGTAGGTGAGAGTGGGAGTCTTGATCCTGGAATTTCAGGGGATGCTGCAGGGCAGGAGTGAGGTGCACTGAGAAAACTTTTGGGTGGAGGATGGGGTCTTGGTCCCGGAATAGCACAGGTTGCTGCAGGCCAGGTTTGAGGTGCCTTGACAGCACTGGATATGCAGGGAAGGGAAGGGTCCTTGGCTCTCCGGTTTCTGGAACCAGTACTTTCTATATTTGCATAATATAAATGAAGACTGACACAGAGAAGGACCTTAAAAATTAACTGGGCTGCCACATTTCTTGCCAGCTCTTTACAAATAAGACTTCATTGTGCTTATCCCAGATTTTAGAATTCTGCTATTATTTTTGCATTTGCCATTCAATAAAGTATCCAATTATACAGTATGTCGTGCTACCCTGGGATAAATGAGACTTGTTGTCTGTGTCTCACGGCAATGACAGATTCTCTCCAGCTAATTCCTCCCCCCCTAATATACTGTGTCTAAAAAATTTCCATTGCGTTGCTAGCTGATTATCTATTTCCCATGTCATCCCAGGAGACAAGGGAGCATTTGATGCCCAGCGGGAACAGTAGGTCCTGGAAACCCAAAGGAATCATTGAACTGAAGCTTCCATTGTTGAGGACAGTGCTGATATACAAACTCCACCTAAAAGATGATGCTTTCCCCCTGGGGTGGAGCCTAAAAGACACAGGGGAGAACAGAAAATTACAGGGGTATAACTGGCTTCAATTTTTTCAGTCATTGCCAGTATTTGAAAAAAATATTTTCTAAATTTGATATCAAGAATGTATCTTTTAAGTTCCGTCCTTTTCCTTCCCCTCCCTCCCTCCCCCCCACTCATACTTTTCTATAAGATGTAATTATTTCATAGGGTAACAAGAAACCTTTGTTTGTAGTCTCTTATCATGAAACATAATTGTTCTGTCTGCTAGAAAAAAATGTGACTAATATAGGAAAAGATGACTAATATAGTGGATCCAAAGTGTTAAGAATGATTTTCCATATTGTGGGTTCATAAGCAGACTGAAAAAGTTACATATTTGATCTTCTGTAACTTTAGCTTTTTTTCACATAAAGGATGGGGTTTGGACTATTGCATTACAAGCTGCTTGCTCTGACAGGATTTTGTATTTTGACAAAATTTTAAATAAAATGTCATGGTAAAAAAAAACTTCAATTTTTGTTTCTGGTGACTTTAATCACCTGTGAAACAAGTTCTGTGACTTTCAGTCTACATACCTTGCTAGTGAAAAACATTCAAAATTCTTTTTATAAAGTTTTATACAGTAGCAGGAAAATAGTGTTTTGAGAAGTTTGGAAGTGTTGTGTGTTAAGAATGCATTCCCAGACAATTTGCTGCCACCATTAGATGACATTTTGAGATGATAATTAGCCACATTGCCTGAGGGCCTCTATACAAGAGGGAACACATTCAGACCCATTTGCTCAAACATTTTCTATGCAAGTAAGAGTGGTTAAAACCAATCTTACTTGCACGGAAGCTCCACTACTGATGCTTAGAAAGGTTTTCCAGGGTTTTTATCGATAGTGGTAGCAGCCACTGAGAACCCTATGCAAATGAATTACAAGAAGCTCATTAGTATTTAAATGATCACTCCTTGTAATGCTCAAAAGGGAAGAGAAGGGAATTTTTTATGGCAAGTCTGAAGCTGCCAGTAGCTGTTGTGTGTGTGTTGTATGAGTGTATGTTCTGCGCCTAACATAGGCACAGTACACACACACAACACATGCACAACAGCAGAAAAGATTGAGAAAAATAATTTGTAGTGTGTTCGAGTGGGAGTAATGACAACAGCAGCTTAAAAAAAAAAATCCGCAGCTGAGCTAGTAGCCCTGCTCTCACCATGCCGGCTCACCTGATTGAGGTTCTGGAGCTCCAATCAGATGAGCCAGAAGGGGAGAACAGTGGTGGCAGAAGGAATTAGCCTGTGACAGGAGGGATGGGGGGAGGAGATCTGTCTATTGCTTTGCTCTTCTGAGCAGGCACCAGGCACAGTTCCTCCCCTTTTTTACCAGGCAACTCTTAACAATTAGCCTGCATATGATTTGCATGCTATTGTGCTGACCTAACTGTATTAATAACTGTACTGATCTACCTGTACTAGCAACTCTATTGCATGTCCGTGTCAAACTGGCCATAGTAACTTCCTGGGTAATTGACCCAACCTCTTGTAATGTAATCTGACCTTGAACTCAATAGGTAAAGGCAGAATAGAAAACCTGATAAACATAACATGTACGTTATATACGTTATTTGTTATACAAATGTTAATTCCTTCTTTATATGTAGAATTACTAGTATTACTACTATTGATTATTTCTATAGTGCTACCAGATGTACGCAGCACTGTACAGTCACAAAAAAGAAGAAAACAGTCCCTGCTTGAAAGTGCTTACAATCTAAACAAACAGGATGTCATGGATACAGATAAGGGGAACGGTTAATCAGCTGGCTGGGTTGGAGGACAGGTAGGGTTAAGGAGTAGGGTTAAGGATTGAAGGCTATATCAAAAAGGTGGGTTTTCAGTCTGCTTTTAAACAAGGGAAGGGAAGGGGCTTGATGGACAAACTTGGGTAATTTATTCCAGGCATAGGGGCAGCTAGATGAAAGGAACAAAGTCTGGAATTGGCAGTGGAGGAGAAGGGTACAGCTAAGAGCAACTGATTTGAGGAACAGAGTTCTCTGGGAGGTATAGAAGGAGAGAGAAGAGAGATGGAGGGGCAGTAGAATAAATACATTTGTAGCTCATCAATAGGAGCTTGAACTGTATGCGAAGACAGATAGGGAGCCAATGAAGTGATTTAAGGAGAGGGATGACATGAGCGTAGCGAGGTTGGTCGTGCAGCAGAGTTTTGCACAGATTGCAAGGGGGAGAGGCAACACTTCGGGAGACCAGTTAGAAGTAGATTGCAGTAATCTAAGCGTGAGGTCATTCGGCTAAAGATTACCTACAGTTAGGCAACAGGATGATGCACGCTAAATGCAAATTCTATAATGGCAGTTTATGTGCACAACTGTCACTCTAGAATACTGAGCCATCTTCCCTTAATTAGTTCACGTTCTGGTCAGTGTAACACAGTAACAATTTTCAGTAGCATTGCAGGCAAAATCATGCTAGTACCTATGGGATTTCAGACCACCCCCCGAGTATCATAACTCGCTGGGGTTCAATTCCTCATTCTTCCCTACGTGGCAAAAGCTTACTTATATTTTCATTTAGTTTTCTTTATTTCATAATTTATATGATTTAAATAGTTTATAAGTAATTTTGAATAAATAACTTAGCTTTTCAGCATTTCAGCAAAATTCTCCCCTCTACCAATGCGTTTCGCTTTATCTTTATCAAGGCCGGGGAAACTGAAAAGCAAAGAAATAAAACTTACAATTAGTTTACCTAACAATTAAACCTCCACTGAACCTAAAATCTTACAGCAGAGGATACTTCTTACCTGAGTATAACTTTATCTCATTTACTATGCTGCAGGCATTCAAAGATGGTCGCGGCATTCAAACAACGTACTGAAATAAGGAATCCCTCCTGACATCTCATCCAGCCAAAACCGGGAATTTAAAATTTATGAATTTTTATTTTTTAAAGTTTAAAAAGCCTGCAACGTTACTGAAAACTGTTACTGTGTTAATCTACAGAATACTAGCATAAGTCCACAATTACACAGCTAACTGCAGACATGAGCATATACATTGTTTTAAATGCTCACACTTAACTGTACATGTGATATGAGTTCACTCACAAATATACATCTTTTCATGAAAACTATATCAACTTATAAGGAAATCAGTGCTCAGAGACACCGAGGTGAAACAAGGGGCGAAACCCTAAACTATCACCTCACCACCCAATTGTTGCTTATTCAATATATTTAGTTGATATTTGGCTGATGTATTATCTCAATACTGCTGTCCACCAGCAGATTATCACTTTCTCATATGATGATTAGCAAATGATTCCAAAAATTATTCAAAAATATATTCAGAAGGCACACTTATCTTTAATGCCAGGTTCCAACTAAATATCAACTAAATATATTGAATAAGCAATGATTGGGTGGTGAGGTGATAGTTTAGGGGTTCGCCACTTGTTTCACCTCCGTGTCTCTGAGCACTGATTTCTTTATAAGTTGATATAGTTTTCATGAAAAGATGTTGTATATTTGTGAGTGAACTCACATCACGTTTGCCATAGTTATTTTAATCACTCACACCACATTGAATATTGAATTTGTGGTCCCCTGATCTACTTATTGACTGAGTCCACCCTTAAATGTAGGCAGCTTAACACATTCTGTTAGCATTCTGTAACCCATGTGTGAAAGTCAAGGCATGCCCTTGACTTGCCCACGCCTTTCCCCATTCCAGGTTTACCCCCCTCTCTCTTGCACCTAAGTGCTTTGGATTTTGTGCATACTGTTTATACAGTAGCAGTGGCTCGCTACTGTTCTTTTCTTGTGACACAGCTGACATTTGAAGTTCCTGTGTGTGACACACTGAACACTAAAATTCACAGCTGAAGAAAAAAATTCCCCCCAAACCAAAATGAAACAAACTTAAATATTTAAAAATGACGCAAGGGGAACGCTAAACAGAATTTGTTTTTATAAATTACTGCTAAGGTTATCAATTTTCAATGTTCTCAAAGAAGTTTTAATTTTCACTTACTATATCAATGAGAAATCTAACACAGTTTTGTGATATGGAGATGGAAAAGTAGGCACATTCAAACTAAACTTACTGTTGACGTCATCAAACATTTATCCATTCTAGGCATCTACACAGAGCACAGGGCAAAGACGTAACCTCTTATAGCCTGTCGTACAGAACAAATATGCATTCAGATTCTGGTGTCACCTCATTAGCAACAACATGAAATTCGTCAACTGCCAATATTGTGAAATAACACAAAACCCTGCAAATATGATACTCAGTAACTAAGCAGCAAACAGAACCTATGAATATCAAATCTGCCACATTTTCGGTTGGGGTTGGTGGCATCAGTTATCATTAGGAGTACAGTAGTGGGAAGGGACCTGTTATGTGAATTTTAAGTATACTGTAATACCTGATTCTTGATCTGTTCTCCCCAGCTTTCAGGCACAGATGGTTGTTAAGGGAAGCACATGCTTGCTGTCTGTGCCAAATTTTTGGTGATATACCTTCCACATCTTGGTGACAAACTGGTTGAGAATCAAATGTTTATAGAATACTGACACAGGGCCAATTAGCATCAATATTTATTTGTTAATGCCAATTGGCAATTCATTAATCAATCAAGTTACACATGCAACTGACAGTATTCCATAACCTGTATGCTAAGCCTAAATTGCTTGCAGCTTCATCGAATCAGGGATATAATGATGCAGTGCTGATATAGCCCAAAAGAAGGCATATAAACCTCATGCCTGGACTCTGCAAAGGCTAATCAGACAAGATACTATATATGAAGACAGCACCAGACACAAGACAGCATCCCCATCCAGAGCACAGGACTAGCCTAATGGTTAGAGCAATAGGCTGTGACTCAAAGAACCCAGGTTCAAATCTAACTTCATGTGTTTGACATTTTTTTAAATTTATTTTTTCAATTGTGAGCCCTCCAGGAACAGAGAAATACTGTACCTGAATGTGCACCACTTCATCACTCTTCAGGGTTACATGTGTCTTATTTATTTAGGCACAGTAGTTACTTTTCTGTATGTGAAGGGCTAACAATTTAAAAAAAAAAAGAGATAAAGGGATCAAATAGGATTTGAACTTGGGCTCCTTGGTTATCAATCTACTGCACTAACCACTAGGCTACTCCGTGAACTTTCTGTAGGCTGGACATGACATGTACCAGGTCTAAATAACAACATCCATCTTTTTACATATGGAAGTCCCATTCCCTTCTATGATTGGAGCTGGATGTCCATATTTTGGCCTTCTCTGGTTTCACCCAAAATCACCCTGATACCATGACTCACATGTAGACATACTGACGTTTTAGACATCCATATCTTGGATTTATATAATTGGGATTTAGATATCCATGCAATATGGGCATTTGAATGGAGTTTTCAGACACCCAGAGCAAGAATAGAGTTTCTAAAATAACCACCATTGTGCCGACCACAAGATTCATAGCCAAAAAGACTGTGAGCCATAGTTAAGTCTCTGTGTAAGTTTTCCCTCCCTCTCCAAAAAAAAAATAAAAAAAAATCACTAAACCAAAGAAGTAAACTTCCCCAGGTCAAGTTGCAGGGACAGGACTAATATGATGTCTTTTTGTGCCTTGGGCTCTAATTTCCTGCAATCTCTGGGGAAAATCTGTGTCAGTAGAAATAGCCAAGTTTTAGCCCTCAGCAGTTAAAATAAAAAAATTGGGGAGCAGTTTCACAGGGCAATTTCCATAGGATTTTGAGGAGTATTTTTTTCTGCCTTTCCTTTTTTTACCTTTTCCTGAACTTGCAGAAAATTGATGCCTCAGGCAGAAGTTACACAATGTCAAATTTGTGAGAGTAAAGTGAGCCACAGGTGGTTTCTGAATGATAACACATTATCTTGGGCTAACTGTATTTCTTAAGGAAAGACAGCTGGACAAAGGAAGAAATGGACAGAAGAAAGCAATGGTGGTTTGCTAAAGGTAGAGAAGAGGAGGAGAAAAACTGGAGATCAGGGACAGGCAGAGATGTACAGAAGAGATGGTAAACTGCACATCTCCATGCAGAGATTTATTTTAGTATTTATTTGACACGGTTCCTCATAGGAGACTCTTGAACAAACTTAAAGGGTTGAAGTTAGGACCCAAAGTGGTGAATTGGGTTAGAAACTGCTCTGGAGCCAACCAGCCAGCCAGCACCCCTCAACCCCCACCCCCATGAGTACAGAAATAGTGGCAGGCAACATCCCCCTCCACAGGTCAGCATCCCCTTGTGCCTACCACCTGAATGAACCAGCCAGACCACACCGAAAAATCTTCAGAGGTCTTCCTGCAATTTTTCAGTCCTTGTGTGTTTTAACAACTTTGAATAATTTTGTGGGATCTGCACATTTAATTACCTCACTTGTTGCAATTTCCAGATCAATTATAAATATGTTAAATAGTACTGGTCCCAGTACAGATCCCTGCGGCACTCCACTATTTACCCTCCTTTATCTGTGCTGTGCTAAAAATTATCTGGAATAAGGTGATGAAATCTGTTACAACCTGATAGCGCCTACTCTACCCCACAAGGTCCTCTTCACATACCCCCTCCCTTTTACAAAGCCATGGTAGCAGCTGCCACTGCTCCAATGCCCATTAAATCCCTATGGGCGTTGGAACAATTACCAAGCAGCAGCTGCAACTGCAGCTTTGTAAAAGGACCCCATAATGTTATACTTTCATCCAAAAGGAAACCATTACTGTTACCAAACATCTGATATTCTCTCACTGATGCCTCCCTAATGGCGATCTGTGGTAATGCACAAGAAAGCCTAATTTGAATCACATTTTTTCCCCAGTAGATCATCCAGACTTTGAGATTTCGTCCAGCATTCTCATAACCCTCTAATTCCTGCTGCCTGCACTGCTGTTTCATTAGGATATGATAAAATTTGTTATCACTTTGCCTTAATAATATCAGCCCTAAGACTGAATGAGGGGGAAGGGTTGGAAGAAGGGGTAAGGAACAATATCCATAGGTCTGATCTGTGCAACAGTCCTCTGGCTTCTGGAATGCGAGGAGAGCTGAAAAGCTGAACACGCGGGTAAGTTAATATTTAAAAGCAGTTTGTCTCTGAGGTGTTAGCTTAATGCAGTAACTAAAAGGTTATATTGTGTTCTGGTACATACACACACACAACACAGAGCTTCACAAACATGCACACACCCTCATTACAAAGACACACACATGCACAATCACTGCTCAGTGAACTGTTCCTGCCTTGCACAAAAGTCTTGTGCAGCTCTGTTTCTATTGCCAGGAATGCCAGCGTTACCCCAGGGGGTCTGAGCAGTCATGTGTAAAATTAGTGCTATTGCAAGGAGCTTGTCTCATATCAAGCAGCCAGCAAACCATGCGCCAAATCTCTCCTGGTCACAGCAACTTCATTCAGCTGGCAGAGGCAGGAACAGTGCATTCAACTCCATTACCTCCAGATAAAGGAGCAGCGAAAGAGGGGACATTGTGGAGGTAATCTACCTCAGTAGTCCTCAGAGCAGGATCTCAGCCCTTTCACACCTCAATTTCATTTCATTTTATTAATTGTTAGACCACATAAAGTAGCACATGTAAGCAGTGTACATCAAGAACACTCATAATAGCAGAATAAAAAGAGTTTGAAGTTAAATCGTTCAGACGCTTTGGAACTGATAAAAAAGGACTGTGCTTTATAAGTCATTATGAGGGTAATTCTATAACAGGGCACCTAGAATAAGAGTGTAAGCGGGTGCCTATTTCAAGCCAAATCTATAAAAGAAAAGTCAGTTTCTGCTTTGCATAAGAACAGCCATACTGGGTCAGATCAATGGTCCATCTATCCCAGTTTTCTGTTTCCACATGGCCAATCCAGGTCACAAGTACCTGGCAGAAACCCAAATAGCAGCAACATTCAATGCTACCAATCTCAGGGCAAGCAGTGGCTTCCCGCATGTCTGTCTCTATAGCAGACTGTGGACTTTTTCTCCACGAACTTGTCCAGACCTTTTTTTAAACCCTACTATGCTAACCACTATTACTATTTCCTCTAGCAATGAGTTACAGAGCTTAAATACTCTTTGAGTGAAAAATCATTTCCTCCTATTTGTTTTAAAGATATTTCCATGTAACTTCATTGAGTGCTCCCTAGTCTTTGCCATTTTTGAAAGAGTAAAAAATTGATCACTTTTACCCATTCTACACCACTCAGGATTTTGTAGACCTCATATCATATCTGCCCTCAGCCATCTTTTTGCCAAGCTAAAGAGTCCTAACCTCTTTAGCCTTTTCCTCATACAAGCGGAGTTCCAACCCCTTTATCATTTTGGTCGCTCTTCTTTGAACTTTTTCTAATTCCACTATATATTTCTTTTAGATATGGTGGCCAGAATTGAATGCAATACTTAAGATGAGGTTGAACTATGGAATGATACAGAGGCATTATAATGGTCTTATTTACCATCCCTTTCCTAATAATTCCTGTTTGCTTCTTTGGCCACCACCTCACATTGGATGGAAGGTTTCAGTGTATTGTCTATGATGATACCAAGATCATTTTCATGGGTGCTGACTCCTAAGGTGTACCCCAGCATCTGGTAACTATGATTTTAATTATTCTTCCCCATGTGCACCACTTTGCATTTGTCAACATTAACCCCCTCTTCAATTAAACTGCAGTAGCAGTTTTTAGCGCAGAGAGCCATGCTGAATGGCCTGCGCTGCTCCCGATGCTCATAGTAACTCTATGAGTGTCGGGAGCAGCGTGGGCCATTCAGCACGGCTCCCCGCGCTAGAAACTACTATCGCAGTTTTGTAAAAGGAGGCCTAAATTTCATCTGCCATTTGAATGCCCAGTCTTCCAATTATCTTAGTCATCCTGCAATTTTTCACAGTCTGCATGTGTTTTGAGGACTTTAAATAGTTTTATGTCATTGACAAATTTAATTACCTCAATTGTCATTCTAATTTCCAGATCATTTATAAATATTCACTGGTCCCAGTACAGATCCCTGTGATACTCCATTATTCATCCTCCTCCATTGAGAAAAATGGACATTTAACCCTACCCTCTGTTTCTGTCCAATAACCAATTCTTAAACCACAGCAGAACATTGCCTCCTATCCCATGATTCCTTAATTTTCTCTGAAGTCTCTCATGAGGAACTTTGTCAAAAGTTTCTGAAAATCTAGATATACTATTAGGGGCATTTTCAAAAAAAACACAAAAACATCCAAAAATTAGCACATGGACATTTTTTCTCTGCAAAACGTCCAAGTATTGATAATTGAAACAAAGAACTTAAGATGTTTTGTGAGATGTTCATCCTCCAAAACATCCAACTCAGAAAGGGGCATGTTAGACGCATTTTTTGTGGGGGATTTGAATGGGCTGTTGGTCGGGTTAGACTTGGACAGTTTGTGGTGATAACTGAATCTTATTTAGAACGTCCTAGACATAACTTAGATGTTTCAAGCTAGACCTGTTTTAGAAGCATCTAAATGCCAAAAAAGTACCCATGTTGACCAGATGACCATTGGATACATTAAGGTATGATCCCCCCCCCCCCAATACTACCTCTGCTCACTAGTGCTGCCCGATTTCCGATTCAAATCGATTCACTGATTCGAATTAGGTGAATCGATTCAAATCGATTTACTTAAAAAAAAAAAAAATCTGCCTCCTGATTTGGTGACCAACCCTCCTCCCTGTGCCTTCCTAAAGCAGGAGTGGCAGCGCTGCCTCTTGCTGGCTGTCCACTGACGCTGCCACTTTAAGGAGCGAGAGGAGAGGATCAGTCAGGAAGGCCTCCTCCGAAGGCCTGCATCCCCCTCCGCCTCTGAAGGCCTGCATGTTCGTCCAGCTTCCCTGGTCTTACCTTAACATAATACGGCAGCCTGCAGGATCGCCGGTGCTGTAGCGATCCTTGCAGCTGCCATCGTCATCAGTGGCATGTTCCCTCTGTCGCGGTCCCGTCCCTCCTCTGATGTCATGGGCAGGATTGCGGCAGAGGGAACATGCCGGTGATGACAACTGCAGCTGTAAAGATCATTACAGCACCGGCGATCCTGCAGGCTGCCGTATTATGTTAAGGTAAGACCGGGGAAGCTGGCCGAACATGCAGGCCTTCAGAGGGGGAGGGCAGGCATTCGGAGGAGGGGCAGGTCAGGCCTTCAGGGGAAGCTGGGGGAATGGGCAGTCCTTCAGGGGAAGCATGCAGGCTTTTGGGGGGGAGGCAAACCAGCCTTCAGGAGAAGCTGGGGGAACATGCAAGCCTTCGGGGGGGCAGGCCTTCAGGGGAATCTGGGGGAATATGCAGGCCTTTGGGGGGGAAAGGCCTTCTGGGGAGGGTGGTCCTGGTATAGAAGTACACGGAGGGAGGGAAGAGGAGGTTTAAAGAGACATGCATATAATGGGGGGGGATAAATAATGGGTCTGAAAACAGAGGAGAGGCAGAGATATGGTGGACAATGGGATTTAGGGAAGGAAGGAACAGAAAGGGAGAGAAGTTAGACACAAGGGATGGTGTGGAGGTGGGGTTGGAGATAGAGATACTGGATAGGAGGGTACTTGGGAAGAGAAACGGAGAGCTGGTGGACTGTGGGATGGTGGGGAAGGAGGGAGAGATGCTGGATGAAGGGTAGTTGAGAAAAAGAGAGATGGTGGATCTGGGGATGCAGCTGCAGGTGGATGGAGATGAAAAAAAGGAAAGATGCCAGACCTCCGGGGGAGGGAAGGGAAATGGAAGGGGAGGACAGAGATGGAAGATGGATAGTTAGCACAGGAGAAAGAAGGAGACTCTGATCAGAAGACAACTAGAGCCTGGGACCAAGATTATTTGAATAATGACCAGACAAAAGGTAGAAAAACGAATTTTATTTTCTGTTTTGTGATTACAATATGTCAGATTTGAAATGTATATCCTGCCAGAGCTGGTGTTATATTGCAAACGTGAGCTAGGATTTAACAGAGAGAGGAAAAGTCTTTTTTGTTTTCTTATTTTGTTTACACCACAGTGCCAGTGTGGGTAGGAGAGGGCAAAGGGGGTGAAGAGGCTATAAAATAAACCCATCAGGATGTTTGAAAAACAAAAAACACCCAATTGGGCAGGAAAATTGAATAGAATCTATCGAAATTTTTTTTCCTGAATCGGGCAGCACTACTGCTCACTAACCTTCTCCCAGTCCCCAAAAAATCTAAATGAAAGAGTACATACCTGTTTCTACAGCAGCAGCACTTGGTATGGGAAAGTCAAGTAGAGCAGATTTCTTAAGTAACATAGTGGATGGGCTAGTGCAGGTGTAAGCAATTCTGGTTCTCAAGAGCCACAGGCAGGTCAGGTTTTCAGTATATCCACAATGAAATATGCATGAGATAGATTTGTACCTCAAGGAGGCAGTGCATGCAAATCCATCTCATATATATTCATTGTAGATATCCTGAAAACCTGATCTGCCTGTGGCACTCAAGGACCAGAATTGCCTACCTATGGGATAGTGAGTCATAGAGAGGAGGACCCAGGCCCATAATGCACTCTAACCACAACATCTATGGTGTTAAGTATGAGCCCATCAAAACCCACCAAAATTTTACTATACTGCCATATAGGTGCCAACTATAGCCATAAGGACTATTGGGGTGGTAGACAAGTAGATACAGTAAGTTTTAGAGGAGTTGTGGAGGACTCACCATAAATTATATGGGGTATATGGTGAGATGTATATCTGGCACCCTTTATGTGAAGTTCATAGCAGTGCCCACTAAGGTGCTCCACTGCTCTGTTGGCATGTTTATGAGGTTATTCCATTAGAATGCCAACCCCTCTCATGTCTAAATGGTGCTGATGTGGGCGTTTCTAACTTGGATGTTTTTCTGGTCGAAAATGGTGAATAAAGTTAGACGTCCTGGCTGTCTGGATGTTTTGGCGGCCAAAATGTCCAAGTAGGAGATTAAAAAAAAAAAAAAAAATTGGAGGAGGGGGGGGGGGGAACGGTCTAGCAGTTTGGCTTTTGAAAATGGGTGTTTTTTGCTTCCAACTTTGGATGCTTAGTGGGAAATGTGTGTGGCGCAGTGGTTGGAGCTACAGCCTTCACACCCTAGGGTTGTGGATTCAAACCCCGTGCTGCTCCTTGTGACCCTGGGCAACTCACTCAGTCCTCTATAGTCCCAGTTATGTTAGATAGATTGTGAGCCCACCAGGACAGATAAGGGAAAATGTTTGAGTACCTGATTGTAAAAACCGCTTAGATAAGAACATAAGAACATAAGCAGTGCCTCCGCCGGGTCAGACCATAGGTCCATCCTGCCCAGCAGTCCGCTCCCGCGGCGGCCCAAACAGTTCACGACCTGTCTAAATCACCAGAAGGGGCCCCCATGCCTCCTTGGTTTCCTAATTGAGTCCTAACTTCCTATCAAAGTCCTAGCCCTCCGGTCTTGCCTGCACGACCAGGTTGGGTTTCTGCATATATTTTCTGGTTAGCTTTCTCAGTATCCCACGATCCCCTTATCCCTCAGGAATCCATCCAGTCTCTGTTTGAATCCCTGTACCGTACTCTGCTTGATCACTTCTTCCGGTAGCGCATTCCAAGTGTCCACGACCCTCTGGGTGAAAAAAAACTTCCTTGCATTCGTTTTGAACCTATCTCCCTTCAGTTTCTCCGAATGCCCCCTCGTACCTGTTTTCCCCTTCAGCCTGAAGAATCTGTCCCTATCCACCCTCTCTATGCCCCTCATGATTTTGAAGGTCTCTATCATATCACCCCTGAGCCGCCTTTTTTCCAGAGAGAAGAGCCCCAGCCTATCCAACCTCTCAGCATATGGGTAGTGTTCCAGCCCTCTTACCAGTTTTGTTGCTCTCCTTTGGACTCTCTCAAGTACCTCCATGTCTTTCTTGAGGTACGGCGACCAATATTGAACGCAGTATTCCAGATGCGGACGCACCATCGCTCGATACAGTGGCATGATGACTTCCCGCGTCCTTGTAGTTATGCCCCTCTTTATGATGCCCAGCATCCTGTTGGCTTTTTTTGAGGCCGCTGCGCACTGTGCAGATGGCTTCAGTGATGCATCCACCAGCACACCCAAGTCTCTCTCAAGATTGCTTTCTCCCAACAATGCCCCCCCCCAATTTGTAGTTGAACAACGGGTTCTTTTTCCCTATATGCATAACCTTGCATTTTTCCACATTAAAGCGCATTTGCCATTTGTTTGCCCAGTCTTCCAGCTTGTCTATGTCCCTTTGCAGGTCCTCCCACTCCTCCCTGGAGCTAACTTTGCCGCACAGTTTGGTATCGTCTGCAAATTTTATAACCTCGCACTTTGCCTCCTTTTCCAGGTCATTGATAAATATGTTGAAGAGTAACGGCCCCAGCACCGATCCTTGTGGCACACCGCTCGTGACTCCCCGCCAGTCAGAATATTGGCCCTTTACTCCAACCCTCTGCAGTCTACCCGACAACCAGTGCTCGATCCATCTGTGCACATCCCCTCCCACCCCGTGGTTCCACAGTTTCCTAAGCAGCCTTTCATGTGGTACCTTATCAAAAGCCTTTTGAAAATCGAGGTAAATGATGTCGATGGGTTCTCCATTGTCCACCTGACTGCTTATTCCCTCAAAGAAGTACAGAAGGTTCGTTAGGCACGACCTTCCCTTACAGAATCCGTGCTGGCTTGTTCTCAGTAGGCCATTTCTCTCAATGTGCTCGCAGATACTTCATCTATCCCCCCTAGAAACTCTCTACTCCTACGCTGACGACATCCTCATCCTCCTTGAGACCGACTCGAACCTCTCTAACCTCACTGAAAACATATCCTCATGTATCACGAACCTCCAATCCTGGGCCCAATCTGTACAAATGAAACTAAATGAGTCCAAAACAAAACTACTTTGGCTCGGCCCTATTTCAGACCATTTACCCTCCTCCATTCCACTACCTTCCGGCCCCACTCTCCAGCTCGAGTTTTCAAGCAAAGTCCTAGGCTTCATCCTAGACTCCTCCCTCTCCTTCAGTGATCACCTCAACTCCCTGGTAAAAAAATGCTTCTTTAGCCTCCATATGTTGAGGAAAGTAAGATCCTACTTTCACCATTCTCATTTCGCCATCCTCGTTCAATCCACCATCCTCTCCAGACTGGACTACTGCAACTCCCTCTATATATGCCTAACTAAGAAAAACCTCCACAGACTTCAACTAATTCAGAACGCCGCGGCCAAGCTTATTTTCACAAAGGGCAAGTTTGATCACGTCTCCCCTCTCCTCTCCAAGCTTCACTGGCTCCCAGTATACTCCAGAGTCCTCTACAAATGTGCCTGCTTATCCTTCAAGATTCTACATGGCATCCTACCCCCCGTTATCCCACTCCTTTGGAATTCCTCTAACCCACTCTCCTCTAGATCCTCCCAAAAACTGAAACTATCTTTCCCATCTACAAAAGGTATATCCCGCGCGGGAAAACTTGGAACATCCCTCCCTTTTAGAACCACAGAACTCTGGAACAACCTCCCATCCCCGCTCAGAAATGTTAGCTCCTTCCAATCCTTCCGTAAACATCTGAAAACTTGGCTCTTTTCAAAAATATAATCACCCCTCGTTCTCTAGTACCCTGTTCCCTCCCTATCTTCTTATTCCCTCTCCCATATCCATCTTTGTAGTTTCCTTTTCCTCCTAACCTCTGTAAACCGTGCCGAGCTCTGCGCTTGCGGAGATGATGCGGTATACAAACCTAAGGTTTAGTTTAGTTTAGTTTAGTTTAGTCCTTTATCATAGCTTCCACCATCTTCCCTATAATTGAAGTCAGGCTCACCGGCCTGTAGTTCCCGGGGTCACCCCTCGATCCCTTCTTGAAGATAGGTGTGACATTCGCCAATTTCCAGTCCTCTGGTACCTCTCCAGTTTTCAAGGATAGGTTACAAACATGTTGGATAATCTTGATAGGCGGTTTATAAAAACCTAATAAACTTGAAACTTGAAAACTTGAAATGTCCAAATAAGAATTAGATTTTGTTTTTCTATAATGGCCCTCTATGTCAACTGGCTTACCTGTATCCAAATTTTTCTCACACCTTCAAAGATATGAAGCAAGTTGGTGAAGCAAGACCTCCATTAAGGGAATCCATGTTGGGCTGAACCCATTAAACCATATTTGTCTACATGTTCTGCAATTGTATACTTTATAATAGTTTCCACTATCTTGCCTGGAACTGAAGTCAGGCTTCCCAGTCTGTAAATTCCCAGATCACCTCTGGAACCCTTTTAAAAAATCAACGTTACATTGGCCACCCTCCAATCTTTATATACTATGGATGATTTTAACGACAGGTTGCATATTACTAACAGAAAAACAGCAATTTCATGTTTGAGTTCTTTCAGTACCCTGGAGTGTATACCATCCGGACCATGTGATTTATCATTCTAACTTGTCAATTTGGTTCAGTACATCGTCCAGGGACTTTTTAAAAAGAACATTAGTGGAAGTGGCAGAAAAAAGTGATTGCATCTTAAATGTAAGCCTAACACCAGCCTTATAGCTGGAGTAAAATACAATGTCTAGCTATTAGACAGAATATGAATAAAATATAGCATTCTATTATTTACATGCATATTCCACCTAATGCCCATCAGCCATGTATATGCCATCAAATCACAGTACATACTGTTCTGCTAGTTATTGTATAAAAGGTCATTTGTGAGCATAAGTAATGTAATGTAATGTAATTTATTTCTTATATACCGCTAATTCCGTGTCCACCTATGTGTGTAAATGATTAGAATACCACCATTTACATGCTTCCCTGCCGCTTAAAAAAAGGTGGTCTTATATATAATTACCCCCTTAGAGCTATCAACTGCTACTGCCTATTGCCTTCTGATTCCCCACCACCCTTTCTCCACTTCCCTGCCCTCTCCAACCCTATCTTTCTCAACCTACCCTTCAGATTATCATTGGAATGCTGTTTCTGGATCCATTTATATTTTCAGATCATCTTTTCCTCATTCTCTTGAGCTGAGGATATGAGTGTTAGATTTCCAAAGCTAGTCTAAAATGTTTTAAGATAGTTCAATATCATTTTTAGTTTTTTTCTAGAGACAGGGAAGTGGTAGAACTAGAGGACATGAACGAGGTTACAAGAAGGTAGACTTAGGAATAACTTTAAGAAATACTTTTTATAGAGAGGGTAGTGGATGCCTGGAATACACTCTTATTGGAGGGAGTAGGGACAAAAACAATGATAGAATTCAAAAATATGTGGGACAAATACAAAAGATTCCTGTATAGAAAGAGGATGGAATCAAAACAAAACTTAAATGACTTTCACACTTAAACATGGCATAGAGAGGTGTAACCTGTATGGAGTGACTGGTACAACCCTAAATTAAGGCATAGAGGGGTGTAAGATGCATAGTGACAGGTACAACTCTAAATTAAGGCACAGACAATGTGTAACCTGCATGAAGTTATAAGTACAACCCTAAGGGCATAGAGGATATAACCTGCACAGGACAGCAGGTATAACACAGAGGGGTGTAACCTGCATAAACTAAACTAAACTAAACTAAACCTTGGGTTTATATAATGACAATTACAACCCTAAATTAAGGCATAGAGGGGTGTAACCTGCATGGAAGGTACAAGGCTAAACTAAGACATAGAAGGTATACCCTGCATGGAGCCGGAGTGACAGGTACACCCCTAAATAAGTCATAGAGAGGTGTAACTACATGGAGCTGGAGTTACAGGTACAATGCTAAACTAAGACATAGAGGGGTGTAACCTGTACAGAGGGCTGGTACAACCCTAAACTAAGGCACTGAAGGGTGTAAGCTGCATGGAACGACAGGTACAACCCTAAATGAAGGCATAGAGGGGTATAATCTGCATGGAGTGACAGATAAAACCCTAAATTGTAACCTGAACAGGATGATAGATAAAACTTTAAACTAAGCCTTAGAGGGGTATAACCTGGATAGAGCTGTAGTGACAGGTACACTCCTGAACTAAGGCATAAAGGGGTGTACTTTCATGGAGAGGCAGGTAGAACTCTAACTACCTAACTGGGCAGACTAGATGGACTATACAGATCTTTTTCTGTCATCATTACTATGTTACAATGAAAAGGTATCACCTTATTTTTTTGTTTGTCTTTGTTAACTCTTTCCCCCTAAGATGATCAGATGTCCTCAGAAACAGGCTGATTTGCTTCTGAAGTTGACCTCTGTGCATTTGTAGGCATGTTTCTGCTGTAATGGGACCAAACCTATCCCAAATGACCTGGAGTTTACTTGCCTCCATCCCCTCAATCCTCTCATCTTATATTTTCTTTCATTCCCAGGCGAATGTATTTAGAAGGTGGTTTTTTGGTTTGGTTTTTTCCACTATCTGAAATGTACGTATATTTACAAGATAAATTGTTGGAAGAAGGCAGAATGAATGGGCTTTTATGAGTGCTTCAAGAAAGGTTGTTTTGCTGTTGCCATTTCTGTAACCAGGACATGAGAAGAACATTGGGGTAGAGGGCAGCTGGCATTCCTCCAGACATACAACACACTAGAATTTCTGTTTTAGGTCCAATGGTTTTCCCCAAAAGATTGTAAGTGGGGGCACCGAAGGGTGAAGCTCATTTATGTTCCTGAATAGAGCAAGCTGGCAGTGTGCACTGCTGAAGTTCAGTGGCCTGGCAGCTTCCAGCCCTATTGTCCCACTGCCAGCTCCAGCCGCCAGCCCTGAACTATCAATCTGCTTAATAAAAGCGTCACTTTGAAATCAAGTGGAGCAGGACCAATGCTGACCTCAGTAGACTGAGCACTCAGAAGGGAGAGAGAGGGGCCTTATGTGAAACCCCCATCTCTCCCTCCCCCCTTCCCCTTAGCCTATCTAATGCTTTTGAAGAGACCCTGGTGAATCTTATAAACTGGAATTTGCAAACCCTGGAGACATGACTGGCAGGGAAGGACCTTCATATGCAGTAGGTAATTTGCCTTTAGTTCTAGTTTGGAAAGTGAATAATCAAATCCTAGTCCTTTCTTAAAGTTTTGATTTAGTGGAATGATGCTCACTTTGTTTTATACTTCTTTTCTCAGCCACTAAGGGGCATTTTTTTTGTGTGTGTGGATTAGCATTTTATGAAATTGCTAAATAATTTGTAAGGAAGCTTATCCAGGAGAGTGCAGCTCTGCAGTCCAGATCTCAGGGCACAGGGCAGTTGTCCAGGGCTCATGGCACACAATAAATCCACAATAAATAAACATGAGATAGATTTGCATACCAAGCAGGCAGTGCATCTCTCATACATATTCTCTCTCTCTCACTCACACACACTGCCCCCCCCAAACTTTCATTTGCTGAAGGTGGTAAAAAAAACAACAAAAAACGGATCCTCCAGATCTCCTTATTACCACCTTAAATCTACTGATTGCTCTTGTTAGGCTACCACAAACCCTCACTCCAATATGCTCTCCTATTTCCTGCTGGACCTGGACCCCTTATTTACCTTTTAAGGTCACTGGCAAAGGCGACAGTTCATATAGGCGGCTCTGCCACCAGCCTTGGAGTCTTCTCTGTACTGTGACCCACCCTCTCTGATGTAACTTCCTGTTTCCTCTACGGCAAATTGCAGTACAGAGAAGACTCAGAGTCCGGCAGCAAAAATTAAAAATAGTATCCCCCCATCACATTCCACAGGAGGTAGAAATGGTGGGGACACTGGGAAGTAGCACAGGAGCAGGAAGAAGTAGCAAGAAACCATTGGTGGTGTTGGGGGTGGAGGAGAAGCAGTGGTGTAGCCACGGATGGACCCAGGTTAGGGTTACCAAACATCTTGGAAAAGCCGGACATAAATCAAAAACAAAACCAGTACAAATCATTCTTCAAAATAATATCAACATGTATGAAAGCAAGATCTACATATTCTTCAATAACGTTTTTTTTTTTTGTTTGTTTTTTTAATGTTACAAAAATGCCCAAACAACATTTTTTAGTGCACAGAGAGTTGCGGTAAATGGCCCGCGCTGCTCCCGACGTTCATTGAGTTCCTATGAGCGTCGGGAGCAGCGCGGGCCATTCAGTGCAGCTCCCCGCGCTAGAAACTGCTAGTGCAGTTTTGTAGAAGAGGGGGTTAATGGTGCAGTTGGATGATTGCTTCCCTACTGTGCTTACCAACTAAGTTCAAATCCCATTCTAGCAGGGCATTTTCATTATATAGCCAGCTTCTGGCCAACTCAGACATCCATCCACATTTGGCCAGTACATAAGTACCCAGTTGAAGGGTAAAGATGATTGGGGAAGGAAATGGTAATCCCCCCACTGATAGTCTGCCAAGAAACCATCATGCAAGTGCCAGCTGCCATAGGTTTGTAATGTGGCACTTTTTATAGAAAGGATTACCTTTCCTTTTTAGTTCAAGCCAGTGAACTGAGAAATCACTGATCCCTAGCACAGGAGACTTGCAGCTCCTCCCCCAGACTCAAATTGGGAATCCCTGAACTCTGGTAAAGAAATGAGGAATCTAGTGCAGCAGACTCAGGACCTGACAATTCTTGAGCAGCAAGAGTAGTGAAGCAGAGGGACTGGTGGTGGGTCCAGCCACAAACCTGGGCAGGCAGACACACTGAGATGCCTCATAAAATACTGTTCTAGTTCCAAAATGAAAGGGCTCTCACAGATGGCAGGATGTATACAAAGAAGTTTCAGCAAAGGCGTACACTAGAATGTATTAAATGTTGGAAGCAATTAGAATAATAGGGAATTGATTCACAAGAAAATGCTTCCTTGCAGCAGTCTTGGTGAGTCTTCTCTTTGCAATGTGTTTTAGTTTTCATACTACCGTGTTTCCCCGAAAATAAGACCTACCTCCAAAAATAAGCCCTAGTTGCCGGCGGCAGCAGCAGCAGCAGTACTTCTTCCTACCTCCGATGGTGGCGGTGCTGCTGCTGCTGGTCGCGCTGCTTCTGTTGCTCCTGGCACTGTGCGCGAGCGACGACTGGACTGAACTTCTGGAGGCGTCGGAGCTGCCGGATCTGGACCCCACCTGTCAACAGCGGCTCGAAGAGGTGGCAAACAGCAGTGCGGTGCTGAGCCAGTGTCTGGTGCACTTCACTCGGCTTCTCCATTTCTGTAGGGGCTGTCGGACCCAGTTCCAGGAGCTGAACCGCCTGCTCAACAACATCTTGTTGGTGCCGCAGGTGACAGAGCTGGGCCGGGCGGTGCTGGCTGGCTCTCCTAGCTTCCATTGCCCCCCCCACCCCAATAGCAGCACTCCCTCCCTCTCCCACTCTTCATCCTATAGGGCTGCTCTCCCTCGGCTCCCACACTCCTCAAAGTGCTGCTCCCCTTCCTCTCACCTCCCCCTCCCCTTATCTGGCAACACTGCTCCCAACCCCTCTCCCCTTGATCCCACCACCCCCTCATCTGGCAGTGCTGTCTTCCTGCCCTCCTTTCTCCCACACTCTTCAAAGTGCTGCTCCCTTTTCTCGCAGCTCCCCAACCCTCATCCTCCAACACTCCTCCCCCCCTCTCATCTGGTAGGGGGGGAATAGGAGGGATAAAAAGATGCTGCACAAGGGATGGGAAGGAGGGAGGGCTAGAAGCTGCAAGGGATCTGTTGCACATGGGGGGTGGGGAGGAGGGGAGGGAGGGAGAATGTGTACAGGGGGAAGGGAGGGAGGGATAAAAAGATACTGCACAAGGGGGACGGGTATGAGGGGAGGAAAGATGCTCCACATGTGGGGGGGGGGGAGAAAGGAAATAGAAAGAATTGGGGTGAAGGAGAGGAAGGGAAAGATGATTATTGTACATGAAAAAAATAAGACCTCCCCGAAAATAAGAACATAAGAACTGCCATCTCCGGATCAGACCTTCGGTCCATCAAGTCCGGCAATCCGCACACATGGAGGCCCAGCCAGGAGTACACCTGGCGTAATTTTAGTCACCCATATCCCTCTATGCCTCTCATAAGAAAATGTGCATCTAGTTTGCTTTTAAATCTTAGAACGGTGGATTCCGCAATAACCTCCTCTGGGAGAGCATTCCAGGTGTCTTATATTAATTTTGGGCCCCAAAAAGGCACTAGGTCTTATTTTGGGGGAAACGTGGTAGGAGGCAATCTGTGGTGGTCCCCTTTCCCTTAGATTGCATAAACAGGTTCACACAAACACAAAAAAGGACTGTCCGTGTGCACCATCCACTCTAGGGACATCTCTGCATGAAACTTCACCTTTAAAAGTGATAATGTATTGTAGAATTGTTTATCTCTGTTCTGTTCTGTTCTGTCTGCTTATCATTCCTATTCTATCTGGCTTTCATCTCCGCCCACCTTCCAGACCCTTTCACGCTCTAATTGCCGCCGCAAAGCGGCGGTCCGCTGTACTCCGCCCACCTTCCAGGTCTGCCCATGCTCCTTAAAACTCGGATATTTGCGGTGCGCGCAACTGAGGGCATCACCATTTCTTCTCCAAAATTCAATAGAAACGTTTTATCTGTTAAACAAATTATATATAAAGCCGTTAATTTGAAATTTTTTATCTCTATAAGCTTGGTACTTTCTCTAACAATGACTCTTAAGTCTGACTTACTCTCTTCACAAATTAAAATACCTGTCCACTGGGGCACAAGGCCCGAAAATTTAAAACCCCAGATTTATCGTCATTCAGTATTAACTGAAATTTCATTTTCAGCTCCCCCCAACACTAAAACTTCAAATTAATTTTTACAGACTTCTTACTCAAAAGGCTCTTTACCTTTTCAGGGGCAATTAAACTTAGGACAAATCAATGTAAGATCCATTAAAGGAAAATACCATCTAATAAAAGATACTATCATATCCCATCATTTTCATGTTTTATGCCTTACGGAAACATGGTTAAAAGAGGGCGAAGAAGCCTTTCTTTCCTTCTGTTGTCCTACGAATTATTCTTATATCTTTAATCATCGACACAACCGAAAAGGGGGCGGCCTAGCCATCATTTATTGCAACAACATAGTGAAAACTATTGACCATTCCTTAGGACAAGTAGCAATTGAATTTCTTCAAATTAAAATAAACATAGACCCAAAGATAGATATTCTACTATTATACATGCCCCCTCCCATCAATTCCACCAACTTATCCCTACTACAAAACCTTATATTTGACTTCTGTTCATCATCAGAGTCCCCATTCATCATTGCGGATTTTAACATCCACTTTGATGAACCTACAAATTCTTTCACTAAAGAAATTACATCTTTTACAAAATCTTTAAACCTTAAACCCATTATTCAGGATCCAACGCATTCTGCAAGACACACGTTAGATATGATTTTAGTCCCATCATCAATTATTTCTTCTCATTTTGATATCTCAAACATTTCAATTCCATGGTCAGATCATCACCTCATTCATATGAGATTGAAGTTACAAAAATCATCAATAACAGTTATACAACCAAAAAACATTTCCTACCGTGACTACTCTAAAATAGAACTATCAAATATTTCAACATACATTAATCCTGAGATTATCAATTTACAAACTGACTCTCTTGAGGAACAACTTACATCCTGGAACTCAGCGATTCAAAACTTAACAGACAATGAAGCCCCTATTATAAACAAAATCATTTCATCACGTAAAATTCAAAATCCTTGGTTTACCCAAGAGTTACATTTATATAAAATGCAACTAAGATCACTCGAAAGAAAATGGCACAAAAACAAAACAGCAGAAAATTTAAAGTTTTATAAAGATCATGTATCATTATACAAAATTAAAATAAATCAGATTAAAGGACAATTTTACTCCAATAAAATATCAAAGGCTAAAAATCCATCTATTCTTTATTCCATCCTAAAATCTATTGTTCCTACTGTCCAGAAGGACAATAACAATAATAAAAACCCATCAGCCCAAGCTCTAGCCGATCATTTTTAAAAAAAAATTAGAGATATTCGCCAAAATTTTGATCAGTTAGTGTTAGTCGATTTCACCGACAGTTCTCACAAAACCTATTTTCCCACTGCTAAATGTTCTACTTTTAATCTACCTTCTCTTGAACATATCGAAAATCTTTTCCAAAAAAATAACATTAAAGGCTCACGTTCAGAAATCATTCCTCCGATTATTCTAAAAAAAATTTTTTCTTACTTAGGCCCCTTTATTCACTCCTTCATTTTAAAAAGTCTTAGTACAGGTTCAATGCCAGCATCTTGGAAAAAAGCAATAATTTCACCTATATTGAAGGATCGGACAATTAGTTCTGAGGAAGTTTCAAATTACCGTCCCATCGCTAATATCCCATTTCTGGCCAAACTAACTGAAAGAGTAGTCTTTGAACAACTGTCTGACTTTGCTGAATCCACCAACGTTTTACATCCGAATCAAACAGGTTTTAGAAAAAACCATAGCACAGAATATTCTTTGATCGGGCTTACAACTAATATAAATTATCACCTAGATCACCACAATTCCGTCATACTTTTTTCTTTGGACTTATCGGCCGCATTTGACACTATAGACCATGCATTACTTTTAGATAGATTAAAATCTATCGGTGTTCATGATCAGGTGTTACAATGGTTTGTCTCTTTTTTAGCAAATAGACAATACACAGTCCATTTTAACAATACTAGTTCAAAACCTTACTCGCTTAGTTATGGAATCCCTCAAGGATCCATACTATCACCTCTACTCTTTAACATTTTTCTTTCACCTCTACTTAGTTTATGCCAATCCATTGGCTTTTCTTCATACACTTATGCAGACGACATTCAGTTGTTCCATCCTTTAAATCCCGAATGCAGTGAAGAAATTGCCCAGATCAATAAAAAATTAGACACCATCAAAAATTGGCTAGCCGAAAATAGATTAGCATTAAATATCCCTAAAACAAAAGCAATACTGTTTTCATGGAAACAAGGATTAAAGCTAGCAGCCCCTTTTATCATCAACAATATTCATATAGATTTAGTTTCTTCAACAAAAATACTTGGGGTTGTGATAGACGAACATTTCTCCTACCATGAACATATCAGTAACGTTGTTAAATCCTGCTTCTATAAACTTCGAATGATCCGTTCAATTTCCAAATTTCTTGACTCTAAATCCTTAAATATCCTAATACATTTATTGATAATTACAAAACTTGATTATTGTAATGCATTATTAATCAACATTACACAAAAAGAAAAAAAAAACGGTTACAAATAATTCAAAACACTGCAGTTAAACTTTTATACAATGGCAAAAAATTTGACCATGCAACCCCCTTTATGATCGAGTCGCATTGGCTCCCTATCTCTCACCGCATAACATTTAAAATCTTATTGCTGGTATTTAAAACTTTATCTACAAACGAACCCTTATTTATAAATCGGATGCTTATTCCACACAATTTATCACGTTCTCTTCGTTCTTTGACTCAGGGGTTATTGGCAGTCCCTTCCCTGAAAGTGGTGGGTACCAGACGTCATGATATGTTTTCAATTGTAGCCCCCCAAACTTGGAACTCTCTGCCACAATATATAAAAAATGAAAAGGAACTTAGTCTGTTTAAAAATAAATTAAAAACCTTTCTTTTTAAAGATGCTTTTAATCTTTAATTAAAATACTTATTATTGCAGTTAAGTCATCCCTCCTAGTGTTTTTCCCTTGAATGTTCCTTTCTTGAAATACCTATTATGTAACTTTTTCCCTTTTATCATTATATGTCTTTGTATTTGTCTGTTTATGGGTTTGTCTTTATTCAGCACTTAATTTTATTAACATGTATATCAAAATGCTTATAATCGTCTTATAATGTTAAAGTGTTTGTCAGTTTAGGAATTTGTTTTTTTTAATCAAGTATTTGTTATTATTAACATGTTTTAAATTGTTCATGTATTTTATTGTAAATCGCTTAGTAAACTACGGATAAGCGATCCATCAAATGAAAAATAAACATAAACATAACTGACCCTCAGTTATTTCTTTCTGTCTGGTGCTCATCAGGGAACCATCATGTCTTTTCTCACCTCTTTTAATCCAGCTGTCATCAGCTAAGAGGGCTTTCTGGCTTGAGGTCATCAATTAGCTGCTGCTCAGTCTGGATAGATGCTGGCTGCAGTCACAGTCAGGACACATTGCTGCTGTCCCCATTTTAGACACAGCAAAAGAAATTAGTCTTTATTTGCCACAGCTGAGATTCAGAGAAATTCAATTGAAAAGTGTTAAGTGGAATAAATTACAGCCTAGGCTTGCATTTTCCAACCCGTTTCTTCTTGCCCAGAGTAACAGAAGTTAATGTAGAACATGGCCAAGATCGTCACTTTAGTTTTGGTACTCTGGCCAGAAGATTTTGCAAGGAAGGTGAAGCTGCAAAAGGAGACAGCCTGTTCTGGTAATTAGGGTTTGGTAGATTAAGTCAGCAGTGGCCTAACAGATCAGATCTTTTATATGCTATGGAGATCGGGATGGCATGAGTAAATCTCAAAAGGGGGACTTTTCTTGAAACAGCCTGAGGGCGAAACATGTCGAATGACAGGTCCCTTCCCGATGTTAACAACAGAAAAGATTTAAGCTAAGTTATTAAGTTATTGCAAGTTTTAAGCTAAGAAGTGATTTATAAACTTTGCACAGAGCACTTTATATATATAAAAATACAAATTGAAAACATAAAAAAAGTTAAATAGGGTTGGTGAAGAAACCATTGCCAAAAGTTGATTGGTGACCCCAGAAATATGTGGCGCCAAATGGCAAATCTGAAGCCCTAAATAGGATTTACATATTCCATATAAAGAATTTATGGGACATTGAAATATTATGGAGGAGAATAAAATACCCAGCACAGAAGGTGTTTTTAGCAGAGTTTTTAGCACCCAGAGCAACAAATACAATAGGACAGTGACAAGATGTGTTTATAAATGGAATAACCATACTGAATTACTTGTGCAGGCACAGACACGTCAGTATGGGAAATGTATTTATGTATAGGAAATGTTCCCAGAATGAGGAATTACTTCCAGAGGAAGGGGCGTGCTGGGGCTATGACCTGATGTTTTCATTTGAGGAGTGTTAGAAAGTTAATTAATTTTTTCTCATCATATGCTCTGTCTTTAGGTTAATGAGCTTCTGATTACTGATGTCTCATGTTCTAGATTGGGTGCTATGACAGTTCTCCATGAGTTGGACTGCTGAAAGTAGAAACATGACTTTTCTTACATTCCTGTCAAAAATGGAGAAATGGCACTAATGAGTTTGTAAAACAGACATATTTTACAATTTGAATGTATGTATATGTCTATATGCAGAATTGTTATATATCTGAGTTTTGTCACTAATTGCATACTATGAAAACGCACCCACTCACCCATGCCCAAAACACACCCACACCTATATAGGTGTGGGTGTGTTTTGGGCATGGGTGAGTGGGTGCGTTTTCATAGTATGCAATTAGTGACAAAACTCAGATATATAACAATTCTGCATGGGTGAGTGGGTGTGTTTTCATAGTATGCAATATATATATATATTAGGGCTGCAGGAAGATTAAAAATTTTAATTGTGATTAATTGCATTTTGCAGTGTAGATTATACATGATTAATCACAATTAATATGTAATATTTTAAAAGAAAATATGACACCTCTCACCCTTCTCTCTAGCCCCTCCCCTCACCTGCTCACCATAGATCTGGCACCTCTCTCTCCTTCAGCTAAGAGGGAGGAGATGGTGCATATGGATGGAGGGAAGGAGAAGGAAAGAGAGAAAAAGTGCACATGGATGGAGGGGATGGGAAGAGGAGATGTGCACATGGATGGAGGGGAGGGGAAGGAAAAAGAGAGGGATGATAGGTGCACTTGGATAGAGGGGAGGAGGAGAGGTCCACATGGATTGAGGGGGAGGGAGGAGAAGAGAGGGAGAAGAGGTGCACATGGATGGAGGGGAAAGGAAGGGAGGAGAGGTGCACATGGTTCCTTATATGTTACATGGGATATGTTTACTGCCTTATATGGAATATGTTTTCATAATGTACAAATAGTGATATCTACCTGTCTGTCTACATACACATATAAATGAATGGCAAAAGGGGAAATCTAAGCATTTTACCTCATAATCTTCCCTTTTACAAAACTGCAATTGCAGTCTTTAGCGCAGGCCAGAACGCTGAATGCTCTGCGCTGCTCCTATGAGCGTTGGGAGCAGTGCAGAGCAGTCAGCGCACTGGCCTGTGCTAAAAAACACTATCGTGGTTTTGTAAAATTGGGGGGGAGGGGCGGGGAGGGGGGGAGTGTGAACATGAGTTTCCGTGCAACCTATCTGAATCAAATTTGTAATAAACTTTAGAAATGTATTGAAAACTAGGTAATAACAATATAAGTTACTATACCCTAATGTTGTTATCACATACAGTATCTTGTAAAAAAACAAGACTCAAAGTTTTGGTAAATGTACGCTGGATAACTATTATGTTTTGTTCAAACACTTAAGTGACCTTTCATTAGGAACAAATACTGAGCTCTTCCTGCAAACTAAGGGCCCCTTTTACAGAGCTGAAGTAGGGAGTCTCAGCACAGCAAATGCGACACAGCCCATGGAAAACTGAATGGGTTGTATTCCATTTGTCATCCAAGAATCACTACAATGGCTTTGTAAAAGGAACCCTAAATGATATGGTTAATTTCAGTCACAAAAGTGACAAACAAGCTCAAAGACATGTGCACCACTGTCTTATTGCAGCGACGATCGTGTGTTGATCAAATTCTTCCCTTGCTGTCACTGCTCTTCTGATGTTCTGTTGTACCAATTTGATCAATCTTTTTCAGAAACGGATTTATGCCCTCCCCACTCCCGCTGTCCAATTCTTTGTTGGAAATTTGGCAGTAAGTCATTTCACATCATAATGTTTAATTTCTTCCAAAATTTTGATATCAACTGTCTTCTTCGATAACTACCATTTTAACAGTTACGAGGGGCCACTGAAAAGTTCTCATCCCAACCAACAAAGTTGGGGGCTGTCTCCATCGAGTGCTATACACTTAGCCCAGCAATTTTCTACTTTTTTCATTCTGTCAGAAAACTATGGAACAAAAAAGTGGAAAATTGATGGACTAAGACAGGGGTAGGGAACTCCGGTCCCTGAGAGCCGTATTCCAGACAGGTTTTCAGGATTTCCCCAATGAATATGCATTGAGAGCAGTGCATGCAAATAGATCTCATGCATATTCATTGAGGAAATCCTGAAAACCTGACTGGAATACGGCTGTCGAGGAACGGAGTTCCCTACCCCTGGACTAAAAGAATAGCACTCGACGGAGACTGCCTCAACTTTGTTGGTTGGGATGAGAACTTTTCAGCAGCCCCTCTTACAATAGTGTAAACAATGACATCACACTTATGTCACTTTGCAGAGTAGAAAAAGTAAGGAAGCAACAAGGGCTGGCAGTCAATTATGCAAAATGTTACTTGATGTTATTGGTACAAATTACACTGTTAAACAACACAATTAGATGACAAAATCTAGGAGTATCATTTTTCCAGTCACTCAGTCACTCCTCAGTCACTTTATCTGTCTATCTATCTATTAAAAAGGAAGAGTAACCTAGTGGTTAAAGCAGCTGCCTCAGCACTCTGAGGGTGTGAATTCAATGCCCACTCCCACTCCTTGTGACTCTGGGCAAGTCACATAACACTTCATTGCCTCAAGTACAAAATAAGTATCTGTTAAAAATATATGTAAACCATTTTTGATTCTGGTTTACACAGAAATGCATTATATTAAGGATACTGTTGAATCAGAACATTTAGGGAGTCCCAATAGAGAGGTTTCAAAAATGGTGAAAGAAAGCCAAGAGTGCTTAGGAGGGAAGCAAAGATGTCAAGTTATCCCTGTCATTTTCTCAGCAGCCTGTAGATACAAGGAAAAAACACAATTTGAAGTGTCTATATACAAATGATAGAAGTCTAAAAAATAAAGTTAGAGAGGTAGAGGGGCATAATAAAAAAAACTCTAAGTCCACTTTTGGTCTAAGTCACTAGGGCCCGGATTCTGGCATCCTATACAGAACTGGTCCTACACCCGCCCAAAGTTAACCTGATTCTGTAACTGACGTCCATGTTGCAGACGCCGGTTACAAAATCGGGTTTAAAATTATTAGAAAAGGAATGGTTAACAAGACTAAGAATGTTATATTGCCTCTCAATTGCTCAATGGTGCAACCTCACCTTGAGTATTGTATTCAGTTCTGGTCTCCTTATCTCAAAAAAGATATAGTGGCACTAGAAAAAATTCAAAGAAGAGCAACCAAGATGATAAAGGGGATGGAACTCCTCTCGTATGAGGAAATACTAAAATGTTTAGGACTCTTCAACTTGGAAAAGAGACATCTAAGAGGAAATATGATTGAAGTCTGCAAAATCCTGAGTGGTGTAGAATGGGTACAAGTGGATCAATTTTTTTTTACCTGCATCAAGATTTACAAAGACTAGGGGACACCCAATGAAGTTCAGAGTAATACTTTAAAAGCTAATAGGAGGAAATATTTTTTTACTCAGAGAATAGTTAAAGTCTGGAATACGTTGCCAGAGAATGTGGTAAGAGCAGTTAACGTAGCTGGTTTTAAAAAAGGTTTGGACAAGTTCCTGGAGGAAAAGTCCATAGTCTGCTGTTGAGACAAACATGGAATGGTAGCGAGGGATGCTGCTACTTTTTGGGGTTTTGCCATGTACTTGTGACTTGAATTGGCCTCTGCGAAGACGGGATACTGGGATAGATGGGCCATTTGTCTGAACCAGTAAGGCTATTCTTATGTTCTTAAGTCCTCTTCCTCCACTTATAGAGATTGGGACTTAGTTTTCCTGATCATTGATTTGAGTGATGTGTGAAATGTAGTATATATTAATACAAACTTCAAGAACGTTTTACTTTTTCTCCTATAATGACAGCTCCATGGTCTGCATTGGAAAGGATTTTCACTCTATCTTATACCTTCAAAAACAACTTTTAAAAGCTGATTTCAACTCATGGCCTTCTCAATCATCAATGAAACTGTGGAATTTTTCCCCATGATATTTAAGATTTGATTCAGGCCTTTTCTAGATGGAGAATAAGAGAGAAGCCTTTGGAAATCAGGCACTTTCTGTTTAGTACATGTGAATGCTCTAAATCAACAATGACAAATAAAAAAAAGATCCCCTTTCAGATTGACAGCTGGAGCAACTGTAAATCTCTGCAAATGTTCTGAAAAGTGCTTCTTTCTGCTGTGCTGCTTTTTATCCATATCTTCCAGGACATCCAGAGCTCTAAAGCCAGGGGCTCTCAGCAGGGGCTACACACCACCTGACTTTCAAACTCTGCCATCAATATTTATCAGCTGTGTTTGCATAGGGTGTCAAAGTCGGTCCTCGAGGGCCGCAATCCAGTCGGGTTTTCAGGATTTCCCCAATGAATATGCATGAGATCTATTTGCATGCACTGCTTTCAATACATATTCATTGGGGAAATCCTGAAAACCTGACTGGATTGCGGCCCTCGAGGACTGACTTTGACACCTACATGAGAGGGTCATTGTCAAACACTATGTTCCTAAGTTACACTAGTTTAGGGATTTGTAGTTAGGGACCAAAAACTGGGTGGGAAGCTGGTATTTTATAACAGCAGAGTTATACACCATATCTGTTACAGAGTACTAGCACCATGTTGAATTTATATTGACAAAGTGTAACTGCAGCCACAGAGTAAGGATGGATGAAGACTTCCAAGTAAACCCAGGAGAAATTTCAGGTGAAAAGTTCAGACTTTATTGTGAAAAAGAGGGCCTGACATGGTCCATGTTTCAGTGGAAATAGCGCCTGTCATAGAGGTCAGTCTCTGAGCGAACTAACTCAGATATTAGTCTAGCTCTGCATACGAGGTTTGTTCAAAAAGTTCCAGGACTGATTTTATAAAATTGTATTAAACAATCTTACAACTTATTCCATTGGGTCCTCTTCAAAGTACTCCCCTTCCCTACGTAAACACTTTTCCCAATGTCATTTCCAAGTCTGAAAACAGTCCTTAAATGCATCTTCAGGAATCACCAAAAGTTGCTGCGTCAAATTTTGCTATATGTCTTCAAGAATGTTAAATTGCTTTCCTTTCAGTGTGGATTTATGTTTAGGAAACAAGAAGTTAACAGGAGCCAAGTCAGGAGAGTAAGGTGGCTGGGGAAGAACTGTCATTGCATTTTTTGTGCAAAATTCATGAATTTTGATGGCGGTGTGAGTGTGTACATTGTCATGATGCAGGAATCATGACTGCTCCCTCCAAAGTTCGGGCCGCTTCCTCCTAATTCTCTCACAGAGTCGTTTCAACACTTTTAGATAGTAATTTTGATTGATAGTTTGTCCTTGTGGCAGAAATTCATAGTGAACAATGTTGCGACTGTCAAAAAAACCTGTTAACATCACTTTGATGTTCGATTGAACTTGCCAAGCTTTTTTTGATCTTGACGATGTTTTGGTTTTCCATTCAGATGATTGAGCTTTGGTTTCCATGTCATAACTGTAGACCCATGTCTCATCACCAGTTATCACTTTATCAAGAAAAGTTTCCTCTTCATTTGTCTGCTTAAGAAGAATCTGACAGATCATGATGCAGTTGTTCTTCTGGATATTGGTCATCAACCATGGAACAAACTTTGCTGCCATGCCTAACTTCTCTGTTAGAATGTTGTGGCATGAACTAATGGAGAACGAATACAGTTTAAATTCCTCTTGCTGACTTACAAGTGCATTCTCTCTGAAGCCCCCGATACCTCTCCTTACTCACCTCCCCCTATGCTCCCTCCCGTGATCTCTGCTCATCGGGCAAGCCCCTCTTATCTGTACCCTTCTCTTCCACTGCCAACTCCAGACTCTATCCCTTCTTTCTTGCGGCACCGAATCAATACGTCGTGCTCCGTCCCTGGCAGTGTTCAAATCCAAGCTAAAGGCCCACTTTTTTGAAACTGCTTTCAACTCTGAACTCCCGTTCACTGCTGTCAGATACCTATACCCACTATAATCGCCCCAACCCTGAAATGTCCTGTCTAAAATAGATTGTAAGCTCTTCTGAGCAGGGACTGTCTATTGCATGCTAAAATGTACAGCGCTGCGTATGCCTTTCAGTGCTATAGAAATAATAAATAGTAGTAGTAGTAGTAGAGATGTTGCATTCCTCTGCCAATTCTCTAACAATTAATCACTGATTAGCATGCACAAGAACCCTCACTTGATCAACATGATCATCATCAGTTGATGTTAATAGTCTTCCAGTTCATGAATCATCTTCCACTGATTCACAACCACTTTTGAAGCATGAATATCATTCAAAACACTTTCCATGACTCATGACATATTCTCCATAAGCCACTTTCAACATTTCATAAGTTTCTGTGGTGGCCTTTACCCAATTTAAAACAGAACTTCATGCTGTAGAACTGCTCATTGAGGTTGCACATGATGAAAAATAGCCAACCATGAAAACACACTTTCACAAAAACTGCTGTAGCTCGAAGACAAAAACAGATACCAGTGATTTAATTGGCAGCAATTATAACTTGAGCACCAATCCGGCTATGTGCAATTCTGTAACAGTGGGAGCCTAAATTGGATTGCATACAACTCAAAAGCAAATATGGTGATAGGATGGGCATAGGTGGATCAGGAGCATTTGCAAAAGATGTGTGTGATGCATCCAATTTTTGCACAGTCCTTGCATCCAGAGTTGTGCGCCAAATTTTGTGCGCAACTCTATTTTATAAAGAGCACTCATTCTGGAGCACCCTTTTATAGAATGCACTGAATGTCAAATTTTATTGGCACTGAATTTTCAGTGCCATTTGTAGAATCTGGACTCTTGTGACAAGCACACCAGTTTCATAGAATAGTGCTAGCACATACTTGTGTAACTGCTCATTTCTGACATCATTCATGTAGGTGAGTATGCCTATTCTATAAATCAATGCATGAAATTGATATCTATATTTAGGGGCTCTTTATAAAATTGCTCTTATTATTTTATGCACATATCTAATTGGAAATTTTAGAAGTCTCTTTCTGCTGCTAGGGTACTGCTTTGCCTTCAGAAATGTATTTGAAAAATACCCTCCTGGGTGAGGGGGGAGGGGTTTAGAAGAGGGCATCTATGTCCAAGTAGCAAAAAATGCCCATTTTAGCCTATTTTATATACCACATGTATCTTTGTAATAAAAGCCACTCAGAACCAGCCCCAGGAGCATAGAAATGAACATGCACAAGTATAGAACTGCTCTGAAGAGAATGTAAAGATGAGAAAGTCTTCTATATGTATACCTATATATGTTATCAAATGCATATATGTATCTCAGGTCTACCTTGCTCCATGCAAACTGTGTCCCTGAGAGCACCTAGGCACAGATCAGAAAAAATAAGTGCACTCATTTAATGTGCTGGTGGCATAGCCAGAAAACTGATTTTGGGTGCTTCTATCTGGATGAGAACAAACTGTCACCTTCATTCCATTTCCTCACACTCTCTGCTCCCTCCCCACCTCCCTGGTATCTCCCCTCCAACTCAACTTAAAATATAAATAAGGGATCCAAAGCCCTGCCGATTGAAGACCTCTTCTGAAAGTACCCAGAGCTCTCTTCTACCAAGCTCAGCAATTAGCAGCAGAATTCCTGAGCCACCAGTGCCAGCACCCAGCATATGATCAGTTCTCGTACATGAACTGAACATCCTTTAAAACTGATCATGCACAAGGTGCTGGTGTTGGTGACTCAGGTACACTTACACCAACTGCTGAGTTGACAAAAGGGAGCTCTGGGTGCCTTCTGAGGAGTTCCTCTGCTGCTGGGGCATGGAGATCCCATCTAGCTTCAATAGCAGTACTACTGGTGGAGCTGAGCCCAAAGTGGGTGGGCCCATGCCCATATGGTCCCTCATGTGGCTATACCATTGACATGCACTTGATTTTAATAGTTGCATGTGACCACCCAATTTATAAAAATCAATTTCTCCATCCAAACAGGCTTTATATATATATAAAAGCTTTCTAAAACTATCCCTACATAGGCCAAGAACAAGGCTAATTTGCATAGCTTGATTTGCTTGAAATTCCAAGCCTCTTTGCATTCCTTGAGGAACAGGATTATGAATCACTTATATAGACTCTTTGGGTATGGATTTTAATCCAAATTGTGTTTTCTCATTATGCGCCTATAGCATTCCATCCTCACCAAAATTTTAAGTCTCATATGAGGAGCATATCAGATACAGTGATACTGCTCCATTTTCAGCACCATGGTTAGCTCCAAGTTCATGAAATGCTTGGCATTAGTGATGACCCAAAATCAAAGGTGGGAGTCTTCAATTTGATTGAATGATCTTCACTTTCTACAGAGTCTTACTACCATGTGTAGCTGGTACTGTTTTACTTATAAAAGATTTTTTAAAATACTTCAGTCTACATAGGCGGGAGGTACATTTTTCCACAGCAGAAATTTCAGATTTTATACATCTATAAAAGCACAAATTTATCACTTAATCTGTATAAGTTAATACCATGTTTCCCCCATTATAGGACCTCCTCCTTTAGTAAGACACCCCCCTTTTTTTCCCCACCTGGGAAATATAAGGCCCCCCCGAAAATAAGGCACTATTTGGCAAGCACCCCCACAGCCTCCCGACCACCCCCATCATGTAGAAGCTCCTACCGGTGTCCTGCTGCTTCCTCTTGGCGGTCCCGACACGATCGGGGCAAGAGGGAGCTCAAGCCCTCTTGCCCCAGCCAACCGCGGCACCCCCGACACGATCGGGGCAAGAGGGAGCCCAAGCCCTCTTGCCCCCCTGACTCCCCGACACTATCGGGGCAAAAGGGAGCCCAAGCCCTCTTGCCCCGCCGACTCCCCAACTCCACGACAATTTCGGGCCAGGAGGGAGCCCAAGTCCTCCTGGCCCTGGCGACCCACTACCCCCATCACGCACTACATTACGGGCAGGAGGGATCCCAGGCCCTCCTGCCCTCGACGCAAACCCACCTCCCTCCAACGACTGCCCCCCCCAAGAACCTCCGACCGCCTCCCCAGCCGACCCGCGACCCCCCTGGCCGACCCCCATGACACCCCCACCCCCCTTCCCCGTACCTTTCTGTAGTTGGCCGGACAGACGGGAACCAAACCCGCCTGTCCGGCAGGCAGCCAACGACGGAATGAGGCCGGATTGGCCCATCAGTCCCAAAGCTCCGCCTACTGGTGGGGCCTAAGGCGCCTGGGCCACCTGGGGGCGGGGCCTGAGGCACATGGGCCCAACCCGAACATGTGCCCAAGGCCCCACCCCCAGGAGGGACCTAAGGCTCCCGGGCCTATTCTGATTGGCCCAGGCGCCTTAGGCCCCACCAGTAGGCGAGCTTTGGGATGGATTGGCCAATCCGGCCTCATTCCGTCGTTGGCTGCCTGCCGGACAGGCGGGTTTGGCTCCCGTCTATCCGGCCAACTACAGAAAGGTACGGGGAAGGGGGGTGGGGGTGTCGTGGGGGTCGGCCAGGGGGGGTCGCGGGTCGGCTGGGGGGGCGGTCGGAGGTTCTTGGGGGGAGCGGTCATTGGGGGGAGGGGGGTTTGCGTCGAGGGCAGGAGGGCCTGGGATCCCTCCTGCCCGTAATGTAGTGCGGGGTGGGGGTAGGGGGTCGCCGTGGCCAGGAGGGTTTGGGCTCCCTCCTGGCCCGAACAACTAGCGGGGGGGGGGGTCGCCAGGGCCAGGAGGACTTGGGCTCCCTCCTGGCCCGATATTGTCGGGGAGTTGGGGAGTCGGCGGGGCAAGAGGGCTTGAGCTCCCTCTTGCCCCGATCGTGTCGGGGAGTCGGGACCGCCAAGAGGTAGCAGCAGGACACCGGTATAAGCTTGAACATGATGGGGGGGGGGTCGGGAAGCTGTGGGGGTGCAAGCGGTCCTTCAGGGTGGGGGTGCGGGTGCGGGTGGGAGTGCGTGCGAGCGGTCCTTCGGGGTGGGGGTGCGAGCGGTCCTGCGGGGGGGGGTGAGTCAGGGGGGGGGCATCAGGCTTTCAGGGTGGGGACAGGACGTGTGTGTGTGTGTGTGTGTCAGCTCTGCTGGTCCTCTACCCTGGAACAGGAAATTGATATGAGAGAATTTGGGGCCAGTGGAACAATGATGGCACACGTGGACTGCGTACCCACACCTGCTCCATGCACACACCCTGCCTATACCCAGAACAGACTACCCCTCTGCTCCTTCCTTGGTATGCTAGAGCAATTACCTACCAAATTAACAGAGAATGGAAATATGGAGATGTGATGACCTGTACCATATACAGGTAATAAATGTCTTTTTTTCAGCAATAAATGTGTACTGTATTCTTCTTCATGGAAAAATAAGACATCCCCCTGAAAATAAGACCTTGTGCATATTTTGGAGTTTTTAAAAATATAAGACAGTGTCATATATTCGGGGAAACAGGGTACATCTTTCAGGGAGTATCTTTTATCATATTAAGAATGCCACTTCTTGTGCTGGCTGTTTTTGTCCACATTTCCCACTTCCCAAGGCTGTGCAATCTCATTAAAACATAAGGTTCAATAATCTGAATATTCTAATAGCACAAATCATTCCTACTTAAAATGGCCTGCTATTGGTTATTACCCAGGCTGCAGCCTCCTTACTCAGTCTGCTTAATTTGAATGAAAAGTGTGCAATATGTAAATACGGGTGCATCAAGCAGATAAGGCAGTCCCAAAGATGCACATCAGGTCATGTAGAGCAAACTGAGGGCAAGTATATAAATGATTGAACATCATGTAAATTAATCACTGCCAGGCCATGAGAGAAGGAAGGAGGAGGTGGTGGTGGAAAGGAGGGCAGGCAGACTAGCTAGAGATAAAGAGATTACAGTAGAGAATTGATGGTATCTTAAAGATGGACTGAGAAGGGCTAAACCATGGTTGACCGTGGTTCTATGACTGTGGTTGAGAATAGCTGAATGTTGTGAGGCAAGACGGGGATTGTAGTTGGTGCTTAAGGTAGTTCATCTGATTCTCATGTACTATTCTCTCTGCTCATCCCTTCCTGGGCGTCATTTGTTTATTTCCTAGGTTACACTTTTTGTTGTAAAGTATTTATAAATATTTGGTCTTCCTTCTGTCTGAGTTATCCTGTGACTCTGTCAGGATACATTTCCTTGGAGAAATTTCATATTATAAACCATCAAATTATACTGCATTGTCACCCTCTGATCACCTATTCATCTCTTCCTATTTCTTCCCCCCCCCCCCACCTTTACTTTTCCCTGTGAGACTGTCATTTGAATGCTTTTGCTTCCTTTCTATATTCTGATATTTGCCATTTGCTCATTTTTGATCTAAAGAAGAAGGTATTGCTTTTGAAAATTAGTCAAAAATGTATTGTTAGTCCAACAAAAAGGTATCATCTTTTTTTCTTTTTGTTTTATTTCTATGTATCACCAAACCGCTTTACAACTCAGAGATTTCTCTCTGCCCTGCCACCACACAACGCCTGCCTCTTCTCTTTTCCTCAGATTTTGTGCCTGGCTTATTGTTCGCTCTTATTATGAGTTCTTGGGGGGAGTGAACACGCTTGCCTATTATTGCACCCCCATTAATCAGTCATTGTAGCTTTACATTGCTTTATCTGTGTTTACCTAGTGCTATAGTGCACACAGTTAGTCTTATACAATAATAACGATGGATGTAATGAATCTGTCACATCAGAAGAGTGGTCCCTTGCCAATCACTGTGTTCTGCTTGGGTTGTGTTTTATCAGCACCGTGGCATAAAAGATAACCTTCAGGGGATTGGAAAGGTTCACAGTGAGCATCAGCAGCTGGAAGGGATCCAGCCCAGCTCTTTTTTTTCTTCTACTTCTTTCTTTTGCTGCTGCCTTGTTGCAGCTGGGTTGATGAACAACTCTCATCTGCAGGGAAGCAGTATTGGAATAAGCAGGAGTGACTGTAATGGAGAATCTTCTGCAAGGCACATCCCAAGAACAGCAAACACAGTCAGAAAACAAAGGGAAATCATTTCAACTCCCCCCCCTTCCTTTACCAAAAAATAATGGTACTTTCTAAACAAACAAAACATCCCTGCCTCCCTCTTTCTTGTATCCCTTTCCCCTTTCCCATAATTCCCCCTTCCCTTTACTCCACCACCTCCCATCACTCATCTCACCCACTTCCCCTTTCACCTCTTCTTGTTACCACACTTCCCTGTCTTCCATGTTCAACCTCATTCTCTTTTCTCCCTTTCTGACCTTTTATGTTTCCATGATTTTCCCCTTAACATTACCACAAGGGCAGATAATTTACTTTACTCAGCCTTGACTTGTCTACCTCTGCTACATTTGTGGCCTTCTGTCTTTTCATGATTTTCATTGTGAGTGTGGCTCATGCTGTCGATTGAGCTCTCTAATGGCAGTGAAAGGCAGCCACATGTTTTTAGCCCCTGAATTTTCACCACCGGGTGGCACTGTCTTTGGGTTTCCAAACTGCGGCTTGTTGCTCTGATGTAGCTGAACTTCTGCCTACTCATGTGTAGGTTCCCTCTCTGCCACTGTCCAATTTTGACCTGCTCCCTTCTGCCTTGTGGGGACAAGCACAGCTCAAATGTTAGAGTCCGAAAGCTCCCCTACCACAAGTGTTGTCCTGTGTCTCCAGGATTCCACACTGCCTGCAATGCTAATCTTAGTGGGAGCTTGCACTGCTGCTACCACAGCTGAATATGATCATGGGGACAACACTATAACCTGTACAATGCCACAAGAATGAGATGTCCTAGAATGTGAACTGCCTAGATTGTTCTTTACAATGAGCGTGATAGTAAATCCCCAATAAACTTGAAACTTGACTTCATGCAAGGGCACTTCAGTGATTTGTGTGATGGAGACTCACTGAGTTGAATGCTGCATGTCTGTCCACATTTCCCTGTATGCTGTATTGTCTGTATAGGAATTATAACAGGCTGCAGCGCTAGCAATGGCCACAAAGTTTCAGTATAATCCATTATAATAATAGGATGTTGCCACCTTATGGCCACCACTAGAATAAACTTTCACAGATGAAAGCCATGATTTCACAGGCACATTATATACTAGTTGTTTCCTACTGATGATTTAACAGAGAACCTTAACATTCTCTCTTCCCCCTCCCCCCCACACACACTTAGCACTGTTTATATTTTTTCTCCTTCACAAGCTGAATTCCAACTAACAGACTCAAGTTAGGAGGCCAGAAAACCTAAAGTATAGAAACAGATTGTGGAGACAAACTCTCTCTACAGCATGTGGAGGCTAAGATGGAATCAACTTTTTTCATAGAGCTGAAGAAAAAGGCGAGCTCCAGCACAAATTGCTGCCAATATCTCTGGGAGCTGCTAAGCTCTCTGAGAGCATCTTAGAATAAACAATCTATATATGTGTTTTATACAAGAAACTACACACATGAAATGGGGGTCAGAACACTCCCCGTCTGGTATCAGAACACTCCCCGTCTGGTATCAGTAGATACCACTAATACTTTTTAAAGTTAATAATACCACACAGTCCTATCAAAGTCCTTAAGTCACGGAAGTAACTTCAGAACACAATTGCTTAATTGGGGCATATGTGCATATCTCACAGTTTCTACCAGATAGGTTTTCCATCTGATATTCAGTGCTACTTAGCTGGCTGGGAATGGTACTTGGTCGAATAAATAATGCTAAGCCAACTAACTGCTGATTGGCAGAGTCTAGTGCCAGATAGACCTGCCTAAATAGCATGTTCATCTATTAATTTCTTGCCCTTCATGCCTAAGTGTATTAGATATAGAAATAGTAATATGTGAAGAATAGGTATTGTGAGCAATATTTTTTATTGTGTATAACACTAGTGATTTCTTTAAAGGGATATAACAAAAGGTAATAGCCATTGTTACTAATGTTTCTTACAGTATCTAAATTTTATTCTCAGTCATTGGAAAGAGACATTGGAAACAATACAGTTAACCTCTGTTATAACATAAGAGAAATCCCCAGTGATGATATTTAGTAGAGGTTTGTAGTGCTGCTGGTGATGTCTGTCTCTTAGCTTAGATTCATAATGGGGTTTGTGGCATGTGGGAGAAGTGAAAGCTTTAGATATGAGACTTAGTTTCCTTTCTAAATCCATGCTCAAGGTGTGTTTCAGGTCAGGTGCTGTAGTCATATCCCTGCCTCAGAGGGCCTTGTGTACTAACTGGGACTTCAGGAAGAGTTAAAAATATAATTACGATTAATCATATTATGTATGTGATAGTGATTCATTGCAAATAATTCCTGAAATCAAGCATAAACCACTTGTTTATTTATAGCTTCAAACATTAACTATGGTGTCCAGCTTCCCCCCTATGGTCCCCACTGGTGTCCGGCTTCCCCCCTGGCCTCCCCGCACCGTTTACCTTTGAGGAGCAGCCTGCAGACAAGATCGTGGTGCTAACGATCTTTGCACTGTTTCGGAGCTGTTTCCTCTGCCATGGTCCCGCCCCTCCTCTGACGTCAAAGGTAAACAGTGTGGGGAGGCCAGGGGGGATGCGGGAGGCCAGGGGGGAAAGCCGACAGTAGTACTTCCCAACTGACCCTCCCCCTCGCCCTCTAAAGCAGGTGCGGCAGCGGCCGGCCAGCGCTGCTGCTCCTGCTTTAGGGGGCGAGTGGGGAGGGTCAGCCGAATCTGGAAGCTGATTTTTTTTTTTGCTTTGAATCGATTCACCCGAAGTGAATCGGTGAACTGATTTGAATCGTGAATCGGGCAGCCCTAATCCAGAGACACCACTTTTTACAGCTTTTCTCCAAGTATTTATGTATATTTTTAACGTCATATCCCGCATTATAAAAATGTCAATGCAGCTTACAATGCAAAAGCAATCATTAACTCAGGACAGAAAGGAACACCATATAAATATAGGAAAAGACTACAGATACATTTGAAGGTGCAAGCATTCGACAAATCTAAAATTACTAAAAAAAGAAATAACAAAATGTAATTACTATTTCTCATGTGACAGCATGAATGCAAGAAATGGGATTTGAATCCTGGCTCTCACCCTTTCCCTATAACCAATAAGAATTAAACAAAACAGGGACTGTGAAATGCTGATCTAGTGATTGCATCAGGGTTTGGCTTTTAGCTGAATTATCCCAGACCATTTTTTAGCTGTGCTGCTGCTTTAGGACTTTGACATGCCATAGGGATGGGATTAGAAACTGAAGCCAGCGTAGGGTTTCTTCCTAACCACTCACAAACACAACATCCTCTATGGATGAACCTTCTCACACACAGCAGTTGGTGAAGATTTAAGATCAGGATTCTCATTAGAATTACTTCTAAAACATCTGTGTAAAAAAAAAAAAAAAAGAATCTTGAATGTTAATTTAACAGGGAGGGAAAAAAAGGAAATATTCCAATAGGAATCAGTGTTATTTTCTCTCGTTAAAACAGCATTAAAGATGCGTTAGCAGATGTCTTCCAATGGGGCACAGAGTTACTCACAAAAGTTTTACTACCTGCGGTTCCCAGAATTAAAATCCTCCTTCATTTGACTCGAGTAGATATAAAATATGTTACATTTTCACATTTCACACATAAAAGTGACAGTAATAGTACAAGGAAATTATAATTAAAAAATAATCATTAAAATCTTCTCTTTTCCCTGTCCCTTTATAATTCATACTAACCCAACAGAAGTTGGAAATAGACAGGGACAAAAGTGTTTGAGGCTTGTGCAGATGAGGACAGAGTTTGCAGGGATGGGGCAGGGACAGGAATGGAACTTATGGAGATGGGACAGGGATGGAGATAGATCCCACGGGGATGGGAACAAATTTGTCTCTGTGTCATTCTCTAGTTGGAAAGAATTACCGTATTTTCTCGCATATAACGCGCGCGTTATACGTGGTTTTTACAAACCGCGCATACCCTTGCGCGCTATACGCGTGAGCGCGTTGTACAAAATTTTTTTTACATAGTTCCCCCCCCAACACCCGATTCATCACCCGGAAGGAACGCTCGCACTCCCACCCCGAAGGACCGCTCGCACCCCCACCCGAAGAACCGCTCGCACCCCCACAGCCTTCCCCCCTCCCCCATGGAGAAGCTGTCTACCTTGTTTCCGGATGCCAGCCCAGCTGCTTCCTCTGCCGGCGGTCCTGCCCCTTCTCAGAGCCCTGTGCTGCGCTGCTTCCTCTTCTGGCGATCCCGCCCTTTCTCTGATGTCAGAGAAAGGGCGGGACCGCCGGAAGAAAAAGCAGCACAGCAGGGCTCAGAGAAGGGGCGGGACCGCCGGCAGAGGAAACAGCTGGGCTCACTGGCATCCGGAAACAATGTAGACAGCTTCTCCATGGGGGAGGGGGGTGAGGCTGTGGGGGTGCGAGCGGTTCTTCGGGTGGGGGTGCGAGCGGTCCTTCGGGGTGGGAGTGCGAACGCTCCTTCGGGGTGGGGGTGCGAGCGGTCCTTCGGGGTGGGGGTGCGAGCGGTCCTGCGGGGGGGTGAATTGGACGTCGGGGGGGGGCATCAGGCTTTCAGGGTAGGGACAGGACTTCAAGGAGGAAAGGAGAGTCGGGGCGGGCGAAAACAGAGTCAGGGTCTCTAGAGGAGAGTCGGGGCGGGCGAAAGGAGAGTCGGGCAGCATGCGCGGTATACGGGTGTGCGTGGTATATAAAAATTTATGTACATAAATATGTGTTTTTTGCGCGCTATACCCGTGTGCGCGTTTTACACGGGTGCGCGTTATCTATGTGAAAATACGGTAAACAAGAGGTGAAGAATATATGTATGTGAGCTAAACAACTCTGAAAAATTAATGGAATGGGATGATATATAGTATGTCTGATAAAAGAGCTATAAAAAACACATTGCTGCCGATATTCGGTCAGCGGAGGGTCAGCATTTTTAAAAAATGTGTATCGTCGCCAGCTGATTTAAACCACAATATTCACTTGCAGGTCATATCCGTGCATCAGCACTGAATATTGGGGGCTAAGTCTGGGTGGGCAGGCTGCCGGAGTTTAAACGGGTCCAGATGATATTCAGCCGGGCCCACACAAGCAAGTTGTGAGGGCCCCAGCTAAATATCGGGCCAGAACCCACATAAGTAGTTTTCTTTTTTAAATTAAAAACCAAAACAGAGCCTGTGATCCCCCTCCCACCCACCCCACCCGCACCCCTAAGAATTCCCTCTCCCCTCCCCACCAGTGGTGGTCCAGTTGGGGATTGTTGACGGTAAGATCATGGTCCCCTCACTCCTGCTGCAGTCTCCAAAATGGTTACCAATGCCTCTCATGGCAGATCATGACCACCCACTGGACCACCATGTATTTAGGTGGGACGGGGGGGGGGGGGGGAGAGAGGACAGCCTGGTGAGGAAAGGATTAGGATGGAGATTGGGGGCTCCAGGTTTTTAAAAAGTTATTATTATTTAATAAAAGAAAAATACTTATGCGAATCCCAGCTCAATATTCGGCGGGGACCATATAAGTGCACAAATTTAAGATAGCTGTCCTAAACTCACCCGCTTATCATATGCGGGCCCTGGCTGAATATCACCTGCAGTTGCATAAGCCCACGATCCTACCTAGCAATGCCCCTTAACCCACTTCTGACCAGCCCACTTTTTGGGGGCCATTCAGAGCCGATATTCAGTGGCACTGCCTAGCTTAGTGATGCTGAATATTGGCAATTGGCCGTCGATAGGTGATTTACCCGGGCCAGAGCCTGTCTGGCCTGCTTAAATCACTCTGAATATTGGCCCCATTGAGTTAAAAAATAGACCAAATCAGACTGGGGGTTCCAGAGAAATAAGCCCCACTCCCCTCCCAAATATGTTCCAGTTTTTTTCCCTTGGGAAAAGGAGTTTCAGCTTCTGTAGTATAGCAATTTAAAAAATGAAATATAGCAAGCAGTTACAGAACAGGTTAAAGCAGTTTCAAAGGTGAAGTCCTCTATGCTTCCAAACCACCAAGATGCCCCACCCCTCAAAAATACCCCTTTGTAACTGTCCTACCCAAATTGCCCCACAGCCCCCAAACTACCCCACATCTGCCACACCTCCTTACTTACTACTCCTTCCCCCAAATTACCACCTGCATCTGTCCCACCATGTTGCAAATTGCCCTATCCTAAATAACTCTCCTCATAACTGCAATATTATCCTATTCTATGTACAAACTGTCCCATTTCCAAAAACTACCTCCCCTTTAACAGCTGCCCTACTAACCTATAAGCTACCCCATCCCAAAGTCTACACCTCCTTGCAACTGCCCCATTATCCTAAAAGCTACAACACCTCACAAACTGCCCCCCTCAACTCCAAACATTGCAATTGTCTCTCTACCCTACAAATTGCCCCACCAACAGGTTTTGAAATCTTCAAGCTTCGATCCTTCCACATTCGCAACCACTGTTTCACCTCTTCTTGCCTTCACTATTTCATCCAAGTCTGTCCACGAGGCTGTCTCGTCGTACAACTCTATTCTCTGCTCTGGACACCCTAGCTTCTCGGTTCCCCGCTCTGTCAGACATACCAAATCTCAACCTTGGCTCACTCCCAGTATCCGCTACTTACGTTCCTGTACCCTCTGTGCTGAGTTCCTTTGGCTCAAATCTTGCACACATGCTGACTTCCTTCACTTTAAATTTATGCTGACCTCCTTTCTGGTCAAGCAAGACTACTACATCCAATGAACTCCCTTTCTTCCAACCCCTGCCAACTCATTACCATGCTGAACTCCCTCCTCAAAGTGCACCCCCTCCGTTCCTCTCTCCCCAGACGATGGCTGAATACTTCCATGACAAGGTTCACAAGATTGCCCTTGAATTTACTGCAAAGTCACATGCTGCTCCCCTTTCCACCATCCATTCTCCTGACCTTCAAGCATTTTTATTTTATTTCTTTGGGCTGGAAGGAAAGTGGCTACACAAGAGCTGCAACACAGCAAGGTGAAGCAGCAGGTACCGGGATGGGGGAGCCAAGTCTAGGACATGGGTGGGAGTTGAGGACTCATATCCAGAATAAGGAGTGGGAGGGGCAAGTCCACAACCAGAAGGAGGGGGTATAAACCTATATTTGGGACATGGCGGGTAAGGGCAGGGATGGAGCACCTATTTGGAACAGCGAGGTGGGTTTGGTGTGAGAGGTATGAATCCCACTTCAGGACAGCAGCTGTGGCCTCTTCTCGTGTGGCTCCTGGTAAATGTGCATAAATTTCGGCTTTGCTTTATGGAATATTCTTTGAGATCAGACAGGTTTGATCTGCCTCCAACAAAAGCATAAAAGCATGGTACCCCCTTCTTCCCCCCCTGAGTATAGTTCAAAAGCTGAGGTCCTTCCTGACACTCTGCATTCTGTGACCTCCTTCTCTTGTGCCTCACATGCTCAGATTCATCTCTATTGCAGCTGGTTTCCATTAAATCCCAGGAAAGCAGATTGGAATCAAGATGATTAGACAAAATGTTTTCATTTCTTCTCTGCATCTAAAATAATCCATTAATGCTTGGGAGGCTTTAGACTGAAGGGAGAGGAGCTGAAAGATTAATTGTGTCTATTAAAAAAAGTTAATTTCTCCCTGGGGTAAACACTATGTGTGTGTGTGGGGGGGGGGGGGGGGAGCTTGGAGGGATGGAAAGATGGGAAATTGTAGGGTGGGATGGGTGGTTTGGAATTGTTTTATGTAGAAATGTATAATAAATAAAATGGCATAGGAACCAGTTATGATCCATGCATCGGCAGTCCATTATTTCTTTATAAGCATTTGCTAAAACCTCCTTGTTTGCTATTGTTTTGGGTGATTCAATATGGCTGCAAACTCTGCCTACTGGCTTCGGGCCAGATAATGGACCAAGCACACTCCTGTCATCTCCTATTAACATAACATAATATAAACATTTATTTATATATCGCAATACCTTTCAGTTCGATGCGATTTACAAAAGATAAAAGCTGAATATTATCAGCGAAATTCACATATAAAATACATACAAGTATAAATTTATATTAATCTACAAAAATCTAGAATACAAATAAGTTTTTAATAATTTTCTAAAATGCATATAAGATGAGAAATTCAAAACCAAAGGATGGTGCTCAGAAAGAATCTCAATGAGCTGCTTGATAAAAAATTAAACCTCCTTGTTACAGAGACTGTGGCACTGGGGAAGGCAATAGGTGGAGCACTGGAAGGCAGCCACAGTCACAGAAACTTTAGATAAGATCCAGCCAATGGGAAAGCAGTGGGGGCAGAGCACTGGATTGTAGCTCTGGTCACAGAAAGGGAGTGGTGAATCCTGGGTTAAAAATTAAAGTTTCTGCAGTTGAAGAAGATGGAAGAGAAACAAAGGCGGATTAGGGAAAAACAATTCTATCCACTGCAACATATAAACATTGATTAACAGTAGTATAACAATTTTGGAACTGCAACTTTCAAACAGTTCTCATTTTCTCTAGAAATTCCAAAAGGGAGCCTAGCTCCACTCTGTGACCCAGTTCATCCCCAGTGTTAGTCAAGAAAGCACCTTATTTACACCAGTGATGGATAAGAACTGTTCTTGTGATCTCTTCTCACAACTCTTCTTTTAACCTAGCTCAGGGGTAGGCAATTCCGGTCCTCGAGAGCTACAACCCAGTCAGGTTTCCAAGATTCCCACAATGAATATGCACAAGATTGATTTGCATACAATGGAAGCAGTCCATGCAAATTAATCTCGTGCATATTCATTGTGGAAATCTTGAAAACCCGACTGGGTTGTGGCTCTCGAGGACCGGAATTGCCAACCCCTGACCTAGCTTCTTATTAGTTGCTTTGTCTTAGGATGTAGACAACACTGTAAATATTAAACTAGGCCCTAGAGCACCATTCGAAAACTAGAAAAATCTGGACTGCTATTAGGGTTGGTAAATGGCTCCAGATTTACCCAAGGTTGATCCAGTCCAGGATTGGTAGTCCTGATTTCCAAACTGGATTCCCTATGAAAAGCAAGACTAGAAGCCCTGCTTGCAATGTGGTACGCCCCGGCCCCAGAATTAAATATCCAGGTTTACCACCAATCATGGGAGGTAGCCGGGCTGCCTTCTGCATGTTTGAGCTGGACGTACCAAAACTAGATACAACTGTCTATAGCGGGTGTAAACGTGTGTGCCTAAATGGGAGATAAAAGCAAAACTTAAAAAAAAGAACAAAATTCTCTGCAAAATGGCAAGACAAAACAACAAAGTCAGTATGCTCAGTAGGTGTTCACAACAGGTAGCTTTATAGATGCAAGACAACTCTGTATACCAAGTGTTGTCATGCCTCAATAAAGCTACCTGTTGTTGTGAACACCTACTGAGCATACTGACCTTAAATGGGTGATGATAGCACCTGCTCTGGCCTTTTTGTTTATTTTGACTTAATTTGATTTGTTTTGATTGATTTGATATGATCTTATTAATTTAGCTTTAGGCTTGGGGTTTACCCCTAATTTAGGGGGTCTTTTTCATAGCTGCAGTAGTGATGCTTTGGTAAATGCACCGAAGACCATAGGAATTGAAAGAGCTTCAGTGCATTTACCGTGGCAGCTTCGCTACCACGGCTTTGTAAAAGGTACCTTTAGTCGTTACATAACTTTTGGTTGTTCTTCCTTCCTCTCTAATTCTACAACTATTCCTTTCCTATATTACAATGAGGATTGAGAATTAATATCCTACACTGCTTAGAAAGTTTTTCTCATAGGCAGTATATCAAGCTTTTACTAAACTAGAAGTTAAAAACTAAGGCCTGGATTCTGTACATGGTGCTGTTGTCGACGGCCACCTTATAAGTGGCCGCCAATTGCATGTCAGTCACGCAATAACGCCGCTTGGAGAATTGCGCCTCCAGCACAGGTAGGTGCCATAAATGTAGGCCAGGGTTTTCAAGGCCTACATTTCCGGTGCTTACCTTTGACATGAATTGCCCGTACTGGCACTTAACGCCACTTCCGGCATTAGCCACGCCTGCAATGGCATTAGGCACCCTTTGTTTAGGCACTGGTAGAAGCCTTGACATTTTTATTTATGTAGCGTTTCAAACAGCGTTTCCCTCCTAACTTAGGCGCCAGCAGGGCATCTACCAGCATCTAAGTTAAGGCGCCATTTAAAAAATTTTCCCCTAAATGCTGGCACTTATGTGTGCCATTTACACTATACAAGCGTAACTACTATGGACACATATTTTGGCATGTAACTTGGCATATAACTTCTGTTTTAGCACCTAATGTTTGGTGCACTATATAGAATTAAGGAGGGGAAAGGTGATGGGATTACAATCAAAGTGGTTTACATTTTATATACAGGTAATTAAATTGTATCTGGGGCAAGAGAGGGTTAAGTGTTTGCTTAGAGTTACAGTGAGCTGCAGTAGGATTTGAACCCAATCCCCCCTGGTTTTCAGACTGCTGCACTAACCACTAAGCTACTACTCCATTCTATAAGGGGTATACATGCAGCACTGCTGAAAATGTGTCTCATCTATGCATGTACTCCAGGCAAATCAATGGACGCCACAAGACGTGCTGTGTGAAAATGGACCTATAAATTTTTAAGGTGTGCTATTTAATGCATATCCCTCTCATGTACTCATACAATACTCTGAATCATTCTTAAGTTGTTATAAAGAAAAGTACTGCAGCTTTCCAAAGACAGGATCGTTTCCAAATTGCTCAGCACGCTGGCTTCGTCCCACAAGATGCTTAACGTTGTGGTTTTCATCCAAAATCATTTTCAAAATGTTTTAAAGTCACTCCAGGGACCACAATACAATAAAAGTCAGGGAGACGGATAGGAAAAGAAGGGGAGGTGTGGTGGAGCTGAGTGAGAGCTCGAGAGCCCAGACTGTGCAAAGATTTCGATTAGGGTAATGGAGAGGAACCGAAGGCAGGCGAGAACAAGATGAATTTTCAACTGGGATTTGAAATCAGAGAGGGAGTCAATCATTCAAAAGAACAGGGGGTGGGTTGAAGCATGATTTCAGAAGAGAGGGGGAAAGCTCTTCTAGCAACAGTGAGCAGTTCGGGTGGGGGGGGGAGAGAAGGGATGATGATATAAGGAGGCAGGAGTTTGAAGGGCGTAGAGGATGAGAGAGTGATGTTTGTTAGAATGTGTGCAGTATATAGGCAGGGCCAAACCAATCCAGAAAGGGAAGCAGTGCAGTAGCCAAGACAAAAGGCCATGAAAGAGCTGGTGATCATATCTAATTACATACATGTTATGTTTATTTAAAAACTCTTAATATACCACTTAGGCTACAAATGAGATCAAAGCGGTTTACAATATAAACATAAATAATGAAAAGAATTCCATTAAAATAGGAAAGAAAAGAAAAAGAGAGAAAACCACAAGATAAAAATATATTTACGTACTCAATATAAATACTTTACAATGCAAATTATGACAAAGGATTTCAGATAGCTGAAGAAGAGAAAGCTTGTTGAAAGTAATGGGCCTTTAGATGTCTTTTAATGTTTATTAAGGATTTTTCTTTCCTCAACTCTTATGGTAAACTGTTCCATAAAACTGGAACCAAATAAAAAGATGCTCCATTCCAAGTTGATGCCAAATAAGCCTTAGGCAAAAAACGCAAGCAGTGTCTCACTTCCGGTTCACCACACAATTGCTTCCCACGTATTCATCCTTATAGGACCCCCAGGGACCCCTGAAGAAAACTTTTTGTCAAAACGTGGACCGTGTTGGGTCCTGTTTCCCTAGTGGACTAGGTCCTTTAAGGCTTTTATGTGGCTAACCTATTTTTATGTGGATGAATTCATTTTTATGTGGATGATTTTGGTGTATCTTTGGAACTTTGACACTTTCAAAAAAAGTCCATTTAGAAAAATCGTCACTCCACAGAGTTTTTTTTGTTTTCGCCATATAAGCCTTAGAAATATGGGGTAAAGCTACTCTATTATCTTCCAATGATCTTAATAATCGACGGGGAGCATATAATGATACCAAAGTCGAAAGATATGGAGGTTGCAGCTCAAATAAAGCTTTATGAGCTAGCTTTATGAGCCTTAAACTTAGGGCTTTTACTAAGGTGCGATAGCGTTTTTAGCACGCGCTGCCCCTGCGCTATGCGTAAAAACTAATGCCAGTTCAATGGTGGCATTAGTGTCTAGTGCATGCGGAAATGCAGCGCACGCTAAGCGTGCATTAAAACCCCTAGCAGCTTAGTAAAAGGAGCCCTTAATCCTATATTCTATCAGCAACCAATAAAATTTTAAGTATAAAGGAGTTACATGATCCCTAATATGTAAATTACCTAGTAACTGAATAGCCGTATTCTGTAAAGTTTGGAAGCGTTTTAATTGACCTGTTGTTATTTATCTTTTTTTTTTTATTTAAGTATTTATATATCACTTATGGCCTAAGTGGTTTACATTCAGGTACGCAAGCATTTTCCCCTATCTGTCATGGTGGGCTCACACTTTCGAATGTACCTGGGGCAAAGGGGGATTAAGTGACTTGCCCAGAGTTATCCCTGACTAATAATATGTGTGAAAGGAACCAGTAACCATGGGTAATTGTACACGTATGAAAGGAACCAGTAACTGTAACTAGTTACACATGCATGTCAGGAGCTGGTAACTATAACTAATAACATGCATGAGAGGAGCCAGTTTCTTATTATACATGTCTGGCAAGTGCTGGTAATTATAACTAGCTATACAACTCTGAGAGAGACCAGTATCCATTCTATTTATATTCATGTGACAGGAGCTCATAACTATAACTGTGTCTTATTACACATGTGAGGCAGGACCTAGTAACATACAAGTGTAAGAGAGGCCAGATAACTATAACTACAGTAGTTGCACATGTGAGATGGGGCCAATATCCATTCCTAGTTACATTGTAAATGAATCTAATTACACACATATGACTAGTATCATGTGTGAGAGGACTAGTAACTGTATCTAATTACACACGTATGGTAGAAGTTGGTAACTGTAACCAGTAACATGTATGAGGGGGAAATAACAGTATTTAATTACACATGTGTGGCATGAACTAGTTAATATCCTCGAAATAGGCAATCATACAAGCTTATAAATACCGTTGTGTAAAGCAGCTGTCAGTCCATTTCCAGCGTATGGCTTGAAGCAAGTGTTGTGCTGGTATCAGTGTTCACTCTGAGGAAGCTCCTTTGTAAACAGTGGGAGCGAAACGGAGATCTTCCGTCAAATATAAGAAGAAAATAAACTAAACACTGACAGAAATAACAAAACGGAAACTGAACAAAGCTAAGTAATTCCGTATATTTTAAAGGGAATGGAGAATAAATAATTTATTAGAAAATAACAAAAAAATTAAAAAGAAAGAAAGAATGAAAAAATAATAATATTTGAATAAAATATGGGTACAGTTATGGAGTAAATAACCGGATCGATGATAGCTCACTGTGTAAGTCATCTGACTCAAATATAAGTTTGGGGCTTTTGATAGTGAGCGCTTGAGATTCCCGATTCGACTCCAGTATCTGTACAACGGTATTTATAAGCTTGTATGATTGCCTATTTCGAGGATATTAGTGAGTTCCACAATTTTGAAAGAGTGAAATTGGTGGCATGAACTAGTAACAGTAACTAGTTATTCATGTGTGAAATGGGCCAGTACCGGTGTTGGATTACATGTATGTGGCATGAGCTGGTAACTGTAGTTACATGTGCAGTTCTTCTTACAGACGTGAACTGTCTGGAGATAACATATGAAAGATTTCTGAAGTACTTTCCACATTTTATAAAAACTTGCTAGAAAAATAGACGAATTTGAGAAAGAGGCATTAGAGACAAATTCTTCATTTCAAGTAATTAAAACATCATAGATCAGTCACTTAACGTATTAAATAGATAAGTAAAGTGCATTTGCTAAGAATAGACTAGAAAAGAAGCACTAATGTGTCTAATTATGATTACTAAATTTCTGTCATTCCATAAAATCATTCTTCTTTGCTGCGCTCACTTCATTTGCCTTTTCCTTTTTTTCTGTAAGAGCAGACATTCTGCTGAACTCTGGGGGGGGGGGGGGGGTGCAGTGAAGCAGGAGGGAGCTGTATTAGCAGAGTTCTTAGTACTGGAGTAGCAGAAGGCAGGTGCTGTTGGGTGAAGTGAGGTACTTTTATGGTAAGCTAACTCTGAATATGTTTTGTCTGAACATGTTACCTTTTAAATATTAACCTTGTTAGTCACCTGGAAATTTTGAATTATGACTTTAGCAAGAATCATATTCACCAATATTCAGCAAGTAGTTTCATTGCTGAGTGCCACCAACTAATTTAGACCTACATAATCAGTATTGAGCCCTATCTATACACCAGCACTGAATATCCATGTCTGGCAGCACCCAGTAGCATGGGCAGAATCAGGATCCAAGCCGGGGGAGGGGGGGTGCAAATTATCTTAGACTGAAAGAACTAAACTGGGATTGGACTCCAGCTTTAATACATGGGTGAACAATAATAGAATAGTCACTCTGTATGCCTTAACAACAAACAATGTTGACAAATCTTCTTTTACTGTTATTGAAACTTATGCTCAGAGACATGAAGGCGAATATACTGCCTCACCACCCAATACAGTGTCAAGATGATGATGTTGATCACTATTGGATTTATAAAAGCCAAACTGGCTATAACTTTATCATCTTATATACGTAGCTTAAAGAGATAAAACTTAGCTTCGGAATTCACTGGTTCCGACGTGCCACGTTTCGGTACTGCTTCAGGGAACCGATGTAACTCTACTGCTCCCCTCAAAATTTGGGTAATCAAGTCTCTGAAATAAAAATTTTGAAAATTAAAATTACTTTATTTAAACATGAATTAAAACCATAAATGTAACTAACCTATAACACCATCCTAACTTCAAAAGAAAAGTGACTCACCATGTAACTTCAAAAAGTCGCATACTGACCGCAAAGTTTTACTCCCTCTTGAAAATCCAACGGCTAGAAAGACACCGACAGACTAATCTGTTTTTAAAATGTAGCGTACCAATGCAAACGATCACATAGAGGCGTCATGTTTTTGAAGAGGGAGTAAAACTTTGCGGTCAGTATGCGACTTTTTGAAGTTACATGGTGAGTCACTTTTCTTTTGAAGCTAGGATGGTGTTATAGGTTAGTTACATTTATGGTTTTAATTCATGTTTAAATAAAGTAATTTTAATTTTCAAAATTTTTATTTCAGAGACTTGATTACCCAAATTTTCAGGGGTGCAGTAGAGTTACATCGGTTCCCTGAAGCAGTACCGAAACGTGGCACGTTGGAACCAGTGAATTCCGAAGCTATGTTTTATCTCTTTAAGCTACGTATATAAGATGATAAAGTTATAGTCAGTTTGGCTTTTATAAATCCAATAGTGATCAACATCATCATCATCTTGACACTGTATTGAACAATGCGATGATTGGGTGGTGAGGCGGTATATTCGCCTTCATGTTTATAGTTTATAGTTTATTCAGTTTTTGATTAAATGCTTTTTCGAATCTACAAAGCGTTGTACAAAGTAAAAACATTAACATTAAAACAAAAATAACAATTAAACATACTTTCCAATAAAAATTACATAAGCTTCAATAACAGTAAAAGAAGATTTGTCGACATTGTTTGTTGTTAATGCATACAGAGTGACTATTCTATTATTGTTGACATATTCTCTTTAGTCACTCAACTTTCCAATTAGGTTGAGTTATTTACCTCCTTTCTATTTTTGACCGAGTCAATACATGGGTGGGCTAAGTAACACAGTAACATAGTAAATGATGACAGATAAAGACCCAGTCTCTCTTTGTATGTCTTTTGGCTCAAACCCCTTACTGTTCTCATCGTCTTTCTCTGGACTGCTTCAAGTCTTTTTATATTCTTCGCCATATATAGACTCCAGAATTGAACACAGTACTCCAAGTGGGGCTCACCAACAACCTGTACAGGGGCATTAACACATCCTTTCTTTTGCTGGTTATGCCTCTCTCTATACAGCCTAGCATCCTTCTGGCTATAGCCACCACCTTGTCACACTCTTTCATCGCTTTCAGATCCTCAGATACTAACACCCCTAGGTTCCTCTCCTCATTCATGCATATCAGCCTCTCACGTTCCAGTATATATGGCTCCCTCGGATTTCTACTCCCAAATGCATCATTCTATATTTCTTTGCATTGAATTTTAGTTGCCAGACATCAGACCATTCTAACCTTTGCAGTTCCTTTTTCATGTTATCCACTTCCTCTGGACTGTCCACTCTGTTACAAATCTTGGTATCATCCGTAAAGAGGCAAACCTTACCTTTTAAACCTTCAGCAATGTTGCCCACAAACATATTGAACAGAATCAGCCCCAGCACCGATCCTTGAGGCACTCCACTACCTTTCCTTCCTCTGAGCAAATTCCATTAACCACCACCCTCTGGCATCTGTCTGTCAACTGATTTCTAATCCAATTCACCACTTCATCCTGTCAAGTTTATTTAAGAGCCTCCTATGAGGAACTGTGTCAAAGGCTTTGCATGTGAGAATTACATCTAGTGTACTACCTTGATCCAATTTTTTGGTCTCCCAGTCAAAGATTTATTTGGCACAATTTACCTTTAATAAAGCCATGTTGCCTTGGATCTCATAATCTATTTGATTATAAGAAATTCACTATCCTTTCCTTCAGCAACATTTCCATTATTTTTCCAATAACCAATGTGAGGCGTGCCGTCCTGCTTCATCTCTGCGACCATTTTTGTGAAGAGGGGCCACATCCACTTTTCTCCAATCTCACGTAATCTCTCTTGTTTCTAAGGATTTATTGAACAAATCTTAAGAGGAATCACCAGAACCTTTCTAAGCTCCCTCAAAATCCTATGATGGATCCTGTCTGGTTCCATGGCTTTGTCCACCTTCAATTTTTCAAATTGCTCATAGACACTTTCTTCCCTGAATGGCGTGTTATCTACTCCATTCTCACATGTAACGTGCCAGCCAATCATGGACCTTCTGTAGAATTTTCTTCCTTGAACACAGAACAGAAGTATTTGTTTAGCACATTTGCTTTTTCCTCATTACTCTCTACATAGCAGTTCATAGCTACTTTCAGTCTCACAATTCCAATTTTTGACTTCCTCCTTTCACTAATATACCTGAAAAAGAAATTTGTCCCTCTTTGTTACATTCCAAGCCTTTTGTTCTTTTGCTTGTGCTTTTGCCAGATGTTTCTCTCTCTTAGCTTCTTTCAGTTTTATCCAGTATTCCTTTCTGCACACCTCTTCTTGAATGTTTTTGTATTTCTCAAATACCTACTCTTTTGCCTTTATTTTCTCCACCACTAGTTTGCTGAACCATATCGGTTTCTCTTTTCTCTTACTTTTATTTTTATTTATTTTCCTCATATAAAGTTTGATAGCCATTTTTATTACTCCTTTCAGCGTGGATCACTGGTTTTCCACTTCTGTCTCTCATCCTATCAGCTCTTTCTTCAGGTACTCCCCCATTTTACTGATGTCCGTATGTTTGAAATCCAGGAGTTTGAGTTTTGTGTGGCTGCCCTCCACTTTTTCCGTTATATCAAACCAAACCATTTGGTAATCGCTACTTCCCTGGTGGGCACCCACTTGGACATTCAAGATGCTCTCCCCAGTTGTTAACACCAGATCCAGTATCGCTTTTTCCTTTGTGAGTTCCATCACCATTTATCTGAGCAGAACCCCTTGAAAGGCATCCCTGATCTCTCTATTTCTTTCTGAATCTGCAGACTGAAATTTCCAGTCCACATCTGGCAAGTTGAAATTACCCAACATCAACACCTTCCCTTTCTTTCCCAACTTTTGGATATCTGCAATCAGATCTTTATCAATTAGCTGTGACTGAGTCAGAAGTCTGTAGATAACACCCACATAGATAAAAGTTCCATCTTCTCTTTTTAGAGCAATGTATTATCACTTCTTCCTGTCCCCAGGTCCCCTGCATTTCAGTCGCTTGGATACTGGTTTTTATATAGAGAGCTACTCCTCATACTTTTTGACCATCTCTGTCCTTCCTAAAAAGATTATAGCCCGGTATGTTTGTGTCCCATCCATGGGAATCAGTAAATCATGTCTCTGTGATAGCAACAATATCCAAGTCTGCTTCTAGCATCAGGGTTTGCAGATCATGAACTTTGTTGCTTAGACTGTGAGCATTTGTGGTCTTTGCTTTCCAGTTATCTTTCTGGAGCTATCTCACTTTTTGTATAGTTTTTTTGTTTAGTTTCTCTTCCTGTTGCATTGATAAGAATTGAATTGCAAAGATTGTTTTTTTATATTGCTATTTGCTTTGCTATCTTTATCTCCATCACATATTGTCTTTTGCTGGGGGTGGGCACCATAATTGTCCTGCTTGCATATGCTCCCCCCTCCCCCAACCTTCTAGTTTAAACTCCTAGAAATATATTGGATGAATTTCTCAGCAAGGATTCTTTTTCCTGCTATAGTAAGACAGAGCCCATCATTACAATATAGTTTCTTGTCTTTCCATGTATTACCCCATCCTTTCCATATATTACCCCTTCTTGATGACATCATGCTTTAAGCAAGCAGATTTTGTTCAAGGTTGAAGGTTGGGGGTCATGATGAAATAGACCATTGAAAATTTTAAACGTAGCCTTCAACTTACACTAAAACAATGTTTCTTCTATCTGCACTAAACCTTTTCAGAACTTCTATTTCTATCCTTCTTTCCCCAACCAGCTTTCGATGCACACTCAACATACACAGCCCATTCAAATGATCCTCTGTCATTGTTGAGCACAGCCAAGTTTTCCCTCTGCGCAAGGTACTAAATGAGTGCTCAATAGTACTCGTAGTACATGGTTAGAACAAAGAAATGAGAAGAGCATGTTTCTTTTGTGGAATAAAGATCATTGCTTCTTTCACCATTTTTTTCCATTATCAACAATAACAAGAACAATTTATTATCTCTATCAGACACATGCAGCACTGTACATTAACCATGCAAGAGACAGTCCCTGCACAATAGAGCTTACAATCTAATTATGACAGACACACAGGACAAAAGGGTGAATCTATATATGCTGATCAGGTAAGGAATTAGAAGGGGAATGATGAGGCGGATAGGGTGGGGACTATGGAGGGAATGACCAGCAGAAATGGGTGCTTTACAGGTTGGTCGGATTAGGACAGGGGTAGGCACTGCCTCCTTGAGATGCAAATCTATCTCATGCATATTTATTGTGGCTAACCTGAAAACCTGACCTGGCTCCGGCTCTCGAGGACCAGAATTGCTTACCTCTTTGAAATCTAAATGTTACCCCAAAGCAGATACACATTCATACACACCTTTCATCTCCACCTGTGTGCAGAGCCAGCCCAACCATTAAGCATGCCTATGGCAGCAGTTTCTGAGGGGGGCTCAGCAAAACAGCACCTGCTGTCAAAGCAAATCCATGGTCCTGACAGCCAGACAAACTCGAGAACCATTAGTCTGTACTTTTATGCACAGGGAAAATTGGAATTTCAAATGTGAGCAAATCCTTTTTCACAGAGAGGGTGGTGTATGCCTGGAATGCCCTCCCAAGGGAAGTGGTAGAGAGGAAAATGGTGATGGAATTCAAAAAGGTGTGGGATAAATACAGAGGATCTATAATTAAAGAACTAAGGCTGGTATTTTCACGGTCTGTGTCCCATATATGTGATTCAGTGTAGGATAGGCTGGGGAGAGCATCAAAGAGAACTCCAGTAACTTGGAACATGAGGATGCTACTGGCAGACTATACAGTAGGTATATTGTAAATAACGGGATGGTTAATGCTGGAGTGAGTTTGGATGGCAACTCCAGCAATTGGAACCTAGGACAGTACCAGGTAGACTTTATGGTCTATGGTAGGGCTGCCCAAGTCGAGTACTCAAGATCTACTGGCAGGCCAGGTTTTCAGGATATCCACAATGAATATGCATGAAAGAAATTTGCCTGCACTGCTCTCTTGGTATGCAAATCTCTCTCTCATGCATATTCATTGTGGATATCATGAAAACCTGGCCTGCCAGTAGATCTCGAGGACTGGACTTTGGCAGCCCTGGTCTATGGCCCAGAAATGTCAAAGAAAAAAGACATGTTAATTTAATCATGAATTTATAATGTGTAGATTGGATGGACCATTCGGGTCTTTATCTGCTGTCATTTATTATCTTACTATGATCATGTCTACTGAGTTTCTCAAAATCCAGATATGCCAAGTTACCCAGTTCCAGGCTGGAGATTTGAGGCGAGTCCTGGATTTCTGACCACCTCATTCTGGTACATTATGGGATTTGCAGCACTAATTTCAATGGTCAGGATTAGGCACTACATATTACACACTGCTTTGAGATGTGTTCAAAACCAGTGCTGTCCCAAAATCTCTAGCCTGGTCCTGGGTACCTTAGCATCTTTGAAAATCTCAGATGGGTGCCTAGGGCACTGAAATTAATTAAGAAGAACGTAAGGCTGTGGATTCACCTAAGGTGCTTAATACCCCAGACATATTCTTTTCTAATATAACATTAAAAAGTCTCATTTAAGAAAGTAGTTTCTGTCTCACAGACCTGTAAAAGTATGGTGGTGGCACTCAGACTCAAGGATATTCCTTCCTAAATGTCAGAGGTGCTCCTGAGTATGCTTGAAGCACAAAGAGCTTATTACTCTCACATAAAGAAGGCTGGTATTATTTTATCTGAACTGTCTTCCTCCAAGTCTAGATTGTGTATGCACTATTAAGTGAGTTTTGTCCTTGCCTCAGACTGGAACCAGTGTTCTGTTACATAAACACAGGAGTTTCTATGGTGGGTGATCAATCTGTGCTCACAGACTGCTTGCAGAAGGATGTCAATCATATTTTTCAGCTCAGGGACCATTCCCCTGGAAGCCAGCTTGCCTGCTAATTTATCAGAGGCTTGAGCACTGGCCCCTGTGAGGCCCCTGTATGAATCCATTTGGGCATCAGGGAGCTGGCCGCATTTTTAATATTCCCCCATCATGCTGTGAGGATCCACGAGGGTAGAGTCTTCAGTCTGGGTTTATCCGACTGACAGCCTGAAGATTTCTAGTTGCGGACTGTTCCCTGCAAGAATTTGGGGCAGAAAGTCCTCCCCATTCAGTTAGGCTGCAGCAAAGCTGATACAGGCAGGCACAAACAAAGCAAAGTGAGTACAGCCCAATATTCCTTATGGGGAAAATTAGGCAGGGGGTCTGAAAAGTTGATTTTAAGAGTTTCTGTGACCAGAGATAGGATCCCCCACCTCCAAAACCCCATTTTGAATTTTAAATGATCTTTTTTTCTAAACCCTCCATCTGCCTAAAAAACCCTCAATTTGGTCCAAAATTGACTGAGACGGACTCCTCAGGTTGTTCTGCCCCATATCATACCAGTTTTGTGCTGGATGGTCAGCTGAGGAGACTACTACTGGAACTCACGGCAGCCATTTTGATGATGGCTCTACATGGGGCAGGAGCATAGGAAGATTGGTCCTGCCTCACGTCACTGCTAGACCACCAGGTAAGGTTCGGGGAGGTTTGGGCAGCCTGCAAATAGAAGAAAAATAGAAGAAAAAAATCGCAAATACTGAGGGAGAGCTGTATTTCTTAACTGTATTGGGAATTTTGGTTCTGTTCTCTCTGCTGATTTTAAGCCATATTCCTCTTGGCTTCCTTTTGTTAGGAAAAAGTATTAGAAAACTGTGCGACTGTTTTTAAATCCAGTGTATACTGTGCTAGGACGAGGAAGGCTTCAAGTTTTAAAAATCCTGTTTTTTTTCTGCACTGTTGTAAGAGAGCTTATCCTTTTCATAGGAAAAAGGATGCCATAGTTCCACCCACCAAACCAACGCCCCACCCTTCCACCGCAGTGTTTTCTACGGTTCATAGTCAGTGGTGCACAAGACACCAGTGTGCCGACAATCCAGCACTGACAATTCAGCGCAAGAAAAAAAGCGTGCCGCCAAAAGCCACCAAAAAACTTATTTTTAAAGAACTCTGATGGGGGGTGTGGGGGTGTGTGGGGGGGAACCCTCCCACTTTAATGCATAGTGTTTATGCTGCCATTGTGGGGGGATGTGAGGGGTGCAACCCCCCACATTGTAGAGAAAATGGCATATCCCCTCACATCACCCCACATTCCCCCCAACGGCAGCGTGAACACTATGCATTAAAGTGGGAGGGTTCCCCCCTACACCCCCCGTCGTAGCTCTTTAAAAATAAGTTTTTTGGCGGCTTTCGGCGGCACGCTTTTTTTCTTGCGCTGAATTGTCAGTGCGCTGGTGTCTGGCGCGCGATTATCCCGTCACCATTTTCTACTCCTATATAGACAAATAAAACTACTCAGTCACCTCCCATTCCAACCAATCAGGATGACTTTTATTCAGTGCAATCATTGTGGTGCTTTAGTTCCAAGTCACACTATCTGAAGACTTAGGGATTGTGCCATCTGTCTTCAGTTTGTTAGTATTAAAGAGGAGCTCTGTAAACTTAAGCAAGAATTGATGCAATTAAAGGAGCTTCTATCACTCCACAAAATCATACCAATTTACCACCACTGCTTCAAAGAATAAAATGACCCAGGAATAAATGGGGCACAGTGGACTTAGGTAGACAGAAACATCCACTTTCACAATTATTATCCCTACAGAATCCTTTGCTCCATTAGAGCACTGTGATGCTCAAGAATTGAGAACGGAGGTGAAACTAGAACCAGTCTTCCCCTCAGTCTGAAATCAATGTGTTTAATAAAGGAGGACTGCCTTTAACCTCAGGAGAATCTGTGTATGTAGTACTAGTGAGGAATTGGCTGTACAACTGACTATTTCAACATGTGACTACCTGATACAAACTACTTCACAGAGTTACCACACTTTTGTTGAAATTTTAATCTGAAATATTTCAGTGGATTTGGGTAGGGATGGTTAAGGATGACAGACATAGAAAATACTATACTGCTAGCTTGTGTTAATCTGGATCCTTTTCAGATTTCTGCTTCTAGGGAGCAATCCTTCACAGGGATCTGACCATCTGCTCCAGCCCCAGGTCAGTGGGGCAGATTCTGGAAATAGATGAAAACACGAATAGAAAGTAGCATAATCTACTTCTAGTTTGTAGTTCTTTCAAAGAAAGCAATCCTTTTGTCTCACACTGCTTTCATGTCTCTATTCCTTCCCACTTCCTCCCATTCTTATGAGGGAACTGTCATGCCAGGCTTTCATCAGGTAGCTATTTCCACACAGCCACCCTCTTCACTCCTTTTCATAGAATTAGGCATCCCACAAGGTTGCCACATGGTTCCAGATTTACCTGACAGGTTGATCTAGTCCTTGCAGTGCAGTGTGTGTGTGACTTGTAGTTTTGCTTTTCTTTGGGTAGAGGCTCTCAATGCAATCCTTGGAGATGTGGGCATTTACTTGAGCTAAATATTGGGCAGTAGATTGAACAACCACCGCACCACCTTTATCCGCAGGCTTTATGTCAAGGTTAGAATCATTCTTGAGGGTCTCCAGAGCTAGATGTTGAGCCCTAGTGATATTAGAATACTGATGTTTCAGGTGAGAACCCTGGAGCCAGTCAATGTCACGCAGCACCAAGTCACGAAACACTCTAATATGGGCATCATGTCTCTATCCTGCTGGTAACATCCTCGCACTCATCAAACTTACCATCTAAGGGGTCATACTACGTGCGAGTCTGCATAGGTCATATATGTCATCATAAGCCTTGTGGCCTGATCTATGTGGGTCGCACCAGCAGGAGTATTAGAACCCGACTTCGGGAATATAAGAGTAGGATTCACACTGCCACCCGGTCGGCTCCCCTGGTGCCTCGTTGTTTGGAGGTTGGACACCAATTTACCGATTTTTCATGGTTTATCCTGGAACAACTACCCAGTGATTTTCGGGGTGATAAACAGGCTCATTTGAACCTTAGAGAACAGTTCTGGATTTTCCATCTTCAAGCTGTTCATCCCAATGGGCTGAATGACAGTGTCGAATGGCATACTATTATTTAGTGGCCTTTTGTTTTACTCTGCTGTATGATTGGTGGATGTGTGGATGACGCTGCTTGCTGTCTGCTCTTTAGCGCGTTTGCGCTCTGCTCTGGTTGCTCTGCCCGCCCTCCAGCTGATTCGAACTCCCACTGTGTGATCATGGGTTCCTGAAGAAGGGTTTGGTCCCGAAACCAGGCTGGTTGAACCTGGTATCCTGTGAGTTTTTGTTCTTTGAGCCCCAGGAATGTTTCTATCCTTCAGTTAAGTCTGCTTTTCATTGCTGTTAGGGAGTTGGCTGGGGGGTTCAGCGAGTGGTCGCTCAGTGGTTTTTCACTTGATATACACTGTAATTGATTTCATTACATACTGAGTTGTGGTTTAGCACTTTTGATTTATTGCACACTTCGGGTACCCTATGATGGTGTGCGGGTGTAAGTATATTACCCTCACCTGACTCTGTTAAGCATTGGAGCCTTGTCTCCCCTCGCTGCCTCTTCACACTGAGGACACCCTATACCTCATCTCTATTGAATTTATGTACGTTATGTGTACAGGTATTTTACCTTGAGCGACCACTCTCTGAACCTTTGACTATTACTGAGGTGACACCAGAATTTGAATATATATTTGTTTTGTACGACAAGTGATAAATCTGGGTCTGGTATGTTGCATTTAATTTTTTTAATATGGGATTGAATGGCAGGCAAATCCATACTAAACTTACTGTCAACAGTGAAATATTTAGGAGGTTTTATTGTTCAGCTGTGATTTTTAGTGTTCAGTGTGTCATTCACATGAACATTGTCTGTCAGGTGTGTCACAACAGAAAAAGGTTGAGGACCACTGGTCTAGGGTCAGGACCACAAAAATAGTTCCCTAACTTGAATATTGCTAGTACCCAGATAAGCGCTGGCAGTTGCTCAATCACTGAATATTCAGCACTAACATTTGGGAGTGGCTCAGTGCTGAATATATGCATATAAAAAATGCTGACCACTATGGGGTGAATATTGCTCGGTTTGATTATAACCCCATGCAGTCCTACAAACAGGCATTTCATTGCAGGTGAAATTTGAAGCAAGCAAGCTGGGATTCCCCTGTAATACTTTCCCTGCATTGTGCCCAGGCCTTTGGCAGAGTGACCCAAATGCCTCTTTCAGAAAGATCGAGAAGCAGCTGAAGATAAACAGATCTGAAGATCCTGCAAGACAGACAGACAGACATACTGTAGAGAGGTAGATGGCGAAGTACAGTGTGTGTGCGCACAAAGCCATGCATGAAAAAAGCCTTAAGGAATTTAGAAATGTATCATGCACTGAAATACAGCTTAATGAGATGCAAAACAGCATGCATATAAATTATATGTGTATCAACTTGACACAGCCACAGTGTCTGCTGTACAACCTGGTGAGTGGTGCGCTGCCTGCAGAGGAAGGACGCCTCCACTTTCTGCTTTGACTCTTCCAGTACAGCAGTGCTAAGTCCCTATGGCATTCACACAGACAGGAGACCAGCTTTCATAAATCACATCTTCTAATCCTTCCCTCACCTCAGTCCTCCCAATTAAGGGATCACTCAACCCCTTCCCCTGCCCTTCCAGGAGACTTTGTCTAAACAATGAGTGTGTTCTTGCACCATTTCGGTTAAGAAACAGTAGCTGAAAGAATGACATTTCAATTCGGAGACTTTCTTGCCCTAGCTTAGGAGAGGGAAAGGGTGGAAGAGGATGTGGAGGCCAGTGGCTAACTGAATAAATCTATACTTTTCCCGTTCCACCTCAAGGCTATGAATGCAAAGAGCAATACAGGAATACAGTAAGAGGAGCCAGAAAGGGCAAAACAGGGCAAATAGCGTAACCAGTGTCACAAACATTCCCACATTTTATAGTCTGCTTTTCTCTGCCTCCAAACCCCATCCCTATTTTCCCCTCACCTTGGTGGTCAGATCAATGGCAGTGATTACATGCCAGTTGTATGAAGATACAATAAGGATATGCTTCTCTTCTCCTACCTCTTCTTTTCCCTGGTTTTCTTTTCCCTTTCCAGAGGAAGGCAGAGACAGGGAGCAAACTCTCCCCATGTCCTGAACCTGCTAGTCTGTCATGACTCAGACAGTAGTACTATGCCCTCATGCAACTGAGAGCACCCTGCAAGGGGGGTGAATGGGAGGGAAGAGATTCTTGAGGTCATTGGGTAATGGGAAAGAGGAAAATATAACATAAAAGAAGTGCAGCTCAGGAGAAGAGAAAGATGTATAAAGATAACCAGAAGGTAAGAACAGAGAGGTATCCAAGGCTAGGGGAGATGAAGAGGATTCTGGCAGTAGAAGAGGTGATGGAAAGGAACCTAAGCAGGGAGATGGAATGAATTTAGGGAGACTGAGAGAGATACAGAAGAAATAAAAATGGGAGAGTGTAGTGGGAAGCAAGACCAGTGTTAGACGTGTAGGGACCCATGGCAGAAATGAAGGAGGAAACCCCTCTTCTCCCTGTCCATCCCCTAGTTTTCCCACCCACCATTATTACCACATATAAAACAAAACTGAACTGGGAACCTCAAAAAGTTAAACTTGGCAAGTACTTCATTTTGTACTAAACATAATCAATATTATAACCATGACAGGAGACTGAGTCCTCTATTTGAGCTTAGGCCTTCTTGCTGTAGTTGGTGGGATCCCCAAGCTTCACCAGTTGATGACCACCTCCTCAGGTCTAGTGACCGGAATTCCCCAAGTTCTGCAGCTGGCAACAATATTTCAGAGCTGCTGCCCCCCCCTGCTGCCACCTCCCTGCCTGCTTGGCTTTTACGCATACATGAAAACCAAACATGCGTGGTAGTGGTGGGGAGGGGGTGCAGCAGTGGAAGCTCAGGAATACTGCCATTAGCTGCAAAGCATGGAGATTTTTGCTTCTCAGAACGGAAAAGGAGGTCTTCAGTTCGTAGGGTATTTGCATTCAGTTGGGGAGAAAATTTGGTGCCCATCCACCCATTTTAGGCCCCAGCCCCTGCCCCCCTAATCAGTTGTCAGTTTATACCACTGAATACAATGCAAAAACACTTGTGATGCACATATCCCAAAGCTAATATATTCCAGTTAATAAATTCAAGTTAAAACATAGCTTTCTACCTTGTTTTCTGGACATTTTGGTGTTCTATCATCTTGGTTCCAGCTTCTCTTTCTGCTTTTTGTCTTTCTTCTACTAATTCTTTTCTGTCTGCTGTCCATTTTTTTCCTCTTCTTCATTGTTCCATCCTCTCACTATGCCTGTCTCTAACATACTGATTTTTTACCTTTCGGCTCTTTCCTCCCCTTTTTCTTTTCTGCCTTTGTCCACTCAAATCTCACCCTTCTCTTTCTTTTTAAATTTTCAGCTACCTATCAATTTTCCATCCTCTCTAAGTCCCTTGGTTTCCCATTTCCCTCCCTCCTATTTCCTTCTACTTCCTATTACCACATTTCTATTTCTGCACCACTGTTCTCTCATTCATCTTCTTGTCTTCCCCCTTTTGACACTTCCACTTGGCTCCACCATATCCAGAACCTCCCTCATTCTCTCCACTCTTGTCAGGTAATGAGAGTGTGGTAGGCTATATCTCCCTACCCCTTTCTCTCCACCCTCTAGCATCTTCTTATCCTATCTCTTTTCCTTCCCCTCTCCCATGGGTCCATATTTCCTCCCCCACCCCTCATGGTCCAACATTTCTCCCTCTATTTTCTGTTGCTCATCCCTCCCCCTTTGATGCTGAATAATGGGATGGAGGGAAAAAAGAGATGCTGCATCTCTCTCTCCTTTGCTACTTCTATTTATAAAATGCTATCAGATGCACACAATGCTGTATAACAAACACGCAAGAGACAGTATCTGCTTGAAAGAGCATACCCCCAGACATAACATTTCTCCCTCCCTCCCTCCCTTCCATCCTCAGGTCCAACCTCTCTCTTGCTTCCAGATTTCCCTCCTATACAGCATAACTCCCTCCTTCTCCACCACCCCCAGATCCACTATCTCTCCTTTTCTATTCGCAATTGTCCTCCCATCCCATATCTCTCACTCTATCCTTTCCTACCAACTAACCACTTAGGTCCACCTTCTCTCCCTTTCTCTTAACAACTCCCCTCCCCTTGCATCCCATATCTCTCTCCCTTCCTCCCTCCTTCTACGCCACCTCCAGGTGCACCACTCTCCTTTTCACTTCCCAACTGTCCTTCTTCATGTATTGCTTTCTCCCTCCCTTCACACCACCTGATGTCCAACATCTCTCCCTTACTCTTCCCTCCCTATAAACCACTGCTCACCATTTCTCTATCCCTCTCCTCTGTTTTCAGGCCCACAATTTCTTCTCCTCCCCCCCCCAGTCTGGCATTTTCCCCTTTCTTTGAACTTTGTCCCCCTTCTCGAGGTTGCTTCCTTGGGCCAACATGTTTTCTCCCTTCTCTTTGTGTCTGTCTGACGTTGCCCTTATCGTCCTGGTCTTCCTGACAAAATTCATTTTTGTTTCCAGGGGACTGCCAGCTGCGGCAGTGATTCTGATGAGCTGCCTGCGGCCCCCTTCATGCTTTCCTTCTACCGCGGTCCACCCAAACAGAAACAGGAAATTCCGTCATTGGGAGTAGACTGCGGCAGAAGGAAAGCATGGAAAGGGCTGCAGGCAGTGCATCTTAATTGATGCCACAGCTGGCGGTCCCCTGGAAAAAAAAGTGGATTTTGTCAGGAAGATCGGAAAGGTGAGGGGGTGACTTTGGACAGGAGCTGAGCCAGCCCACAGGGGGACCTCAGAGCTGTTGGACCCAGAGTAGCTGCTCTGTTTGCCCTCTCCTGAAACCCTAATGCTGGCCCTGGTGGGAAGGAATATGTAGGGAAGAAAGTATAAAATAACTTTGAATAAAAAAGGAAGAAAGTGAAAAATAGCAGAAGATAGAAGAATGAGTAGAAGAGTAGGGGTAGGGAATATTGATGAACCATACCAACAGCATCTCCCATGCCAGGGCCGCCATCAGGGCAGTACTACCAGTCCTGCATTCAGGGGCCCGGAGCTGACAGGGGGCCTGGGCTCCCCCAGGGTCCTAGGCAGTGTTCTAAGGCAGGGGCGCCAGTAGCTCGCCAAGGCAAAGTGAGTCGGGGAGAGGAAGACTGATCGGCCGGAGAGCATGTGTCGGCGTCGGCTTTGGGGCCTGTTATCCATTGGTGGGTCCTGTTCCCCGATGGCAGCGGCAGCGGCAGTGGCAGTGGCTTGGGGAATGGCAGGGAGAAAGAAAGAAAGGGGGCAGGCAGGGAAACAGAAGGAAAGAAGAGAAACAGAAAAAAAGAAAGAAAGGTCAGAGAGAGAGGAAGAAAAAGTTGGGGGAGGGAATGAGGTGTGGAGGAGAGAAAGCATACAGGCTAATAGAAGGGAAGAAAGATTGGATGCACAGTCAGAAGAAGAAAGTGCAACCAGAAATCACCAGACAAGGTAGGAAAAATGATTTTATTTTAAATTTAGCAAAGTGGAGGCAGTATTACCACAGTTTTGAAAGGAATTTGCCCAAATAACTTAATAGTTAACTGGGTAAATTCCCAGAGATGAAAACTTCCCTTCACTTACTATGCACAGTTCCGAATTTATATCTGCTGTCTATATTTTACAATATGGTCCCCTTTTACTAAACCGCAATAGTGGTTTTTAGCGCAGGGAGCCTATGAGCGTCAAGAGCAGCGCTGGGCATTCAGCGCAGCTCCCTGCGCTAAAAACTGCTATTGTGGTTTAATAAAAAGGATGGAGGGTATATTTGTCTATTTTTGTATGGTTGTTACTGAGGTGACAGTGCATAGAGACATCTGCCTTGACCTCTTTGAAAAAACTCTGGAATAGGAATGATAATTAACATTTTCTTAGCGTATAGTGTGCTTTGTGTTTTTTAATTTTATTGCTGGTAGATCATTTTGACTTGATCATTTTAAAGTAGCTCACAAGCTCAAAAAGTTTGGGCACCTCTGAGCTAGAGCGTTGAAACTGTGTATTTCTATTTTATCCCCCCTTTTACAAAATTGTGGAGCGTTTTTTAGCGCCAGCCGTGGTGGTAGCAGCTCTGATGCTCAGAATTCTATGAGCGTCAGGGCTGTTACCACTGTGGCTAAAATCCACACTACAGTTTTGTAAAAGAGTGAGGGGTTAGTTTTTAATGACATATTCCATACTAGGCGAAGGTGTTTTCTGTGTTCTGTGTGTTCGAAAGACATGGTTTTCTGTTAGGATTGACGGTGTAGGATTGATCTGTGCTGGTCTGGCTTGTTTAGTTTTACAATATGTAAGATGCGGCCTTTTCCTAGGTACTCATGTGTGACATGTGGTTTGTTACTAAAAATCATGTTTTTCTTACAGATGGGGGGGGGGGGTGCCAAAAAATGATGGGCCCCGGGTGTTACATATGCTACGTACGCCACTGTATGCAAAGATACCAGAAAGCTGGCTTAGCAAAAACTTTAAGTAAATTGTTATTCTTCTAAGTTTTGAGTATTTAACCCTCCCACAATCTCACGGGCACTCGTTTCAAGTTTCAAGTTTATTGAGATTTTGATTTAAACGCAATATCAAATATTTTCAATGCGTATAACAAAAATAAATTTGGGGAAATAAATAAAACCATTTGAACAATAAACATACAAACATATCCATAGATGATTAAAATTACATAAGGAGTACAAGGATAAACTACATTTGTTTAAAAATGCGTTCTCCGCGCCTGCTCATAAATTTGTTGACTGGAAGGATCCTAGAATGTGGCCAGATGCCATTCAGGACAAAGACAGAGAAAGAATTGTGCAATTTGGATTAATGATGGAAGATGATTTAAAGCAAATGGCACAGTCTATGAGTAAAGATCTTGACGGAAGTTCTTTTTATGAATATCTCCTCTATGCCAAATCACCCAATGGACGTGAGAAGATTTTACGGGACTGGCTTAGGTGGAGCATTAGCAGAAAAGTATGTGTGTATTCGGCCCATGGAAGAAGGGGGAGGGGGAGTCGGGGGGGGGGGAAGGGGTGCGTGGGGGGCCCAATAGGATTGCTCAGTAAGGGGCCCAGAAATTTCTGATGGCGGCCCTGTCCCATGCTATGATTTTCAATAAATGGAATGGAGGAAAGAATTGTTTAGAAGGTGAGGCCCCACTTGGAGTATTGTGTTCAGTTTTGGAGACCATACCTGGCGAAGGACGTAAGAAGACTTGAAGCAGTCCAGAAGAGGGCAACAAAAATGATAAGAGGCTTGCGCCAGAAGATGTATGAGGAGAGACTGGAAGCCCTGAATATGTATACCCTAGAGGAAAGGAGGGACAGGGGAGATATGATTCAGATGTTCAAATACTTAAAGGGTATTAACTTAGAACAAAATCTTTTCCAGAGAAAGGAAAATGGTAAAACCAGAGGACATAATTTGAGGTTGAGGGGTGGTAGATTCAAGAGCAATGTTAGGAAATTCTACTTTACGGAGAGGATGGTGGATGCCTGGAATGTGCTCCTGAGAGAGGTGGTAGAGAGGAAAACGGTGACTGAGTTCAAAGAAGCGTGGGATGAACACAGAGGATCTAGAATCAGAAAATAATATTAAATATTGAACCTAAGGCCAGTACTGAGCAGACTTGCACGGTCTGTGTCTGTATATGGCCGTTTGGGGGAGGATGGGCTGGAGAGGGCTTCAATGGCTGGGAGGGTGTAGATAAGGCTGGAGTAGGTTTTGATAGAGATTTCGGCAGTTGGAATCCAAGCACAGTACCGGGTAGAGCTTTGGATTCTGCCCAGAAATAGCTAAGAAAAAAAAAATTTTAATTGAATCAGGTTGGGCAGACTGGATGGACCATTCGGGTCTTTATCTGCCATCATCTACTATGTTATTATGTTACTATGGATTAATGTCCATCTATCACTCATCCATGTGTTACATTTCTGGGCACAATGACTCTCTAAAAAGGAATGAAAATTAACCAAACGTGGCCTGCAGGGAGAAAAATATGAACATTCCAGATGAGTTCAAAAACATGAAAAATCAGATTGTATTTTGAAAGGCCTCCAAAAACAATCTCTAAGCTGGATCAAACTATGGATCCATTGAGCCTGGTATCCTGTCAGTGACTAAGAAATACCAATTAAATCCAAAATCAGGAAACCATTTCATGTTGCTCATTCCCAGAAGTGGGAGGTGAAGACACCTAAATTTATTGGCAAAAAAAAAATGGTTAATAAGCTGTAATCTAGAAATATTTCCAAACCTTTTTCAAACTCCATTTAATTGTCAGCTTTGACATTCTCTGGCAGTGAACTCCACAATATTACAACACATTGACTGAAAAAATTATTTCTAAAATTTGTTTTAAATCTCCTACTAGTTAATTTCATGGACTGTTCCATACTTCTAGAAACACAGCACTACATTATTAAGGACTCCTTTTAGAAAGCTGTGGTAGAAATGTTGAGATAAATGCATTTACCTCACCGGTCCATGGTAGAAACCTCTACCACGGCTTTGTAAAAGCCAGCATAAATTATTAGTCTATTAATCTGTCATATCATTCATGATTTTTGTATAAACATTTATTTTGTCTCTTCTCTAAGCTGAAGAGCCCTAACCTGTCCAGCTTTTGTGATATGATTTATTATACTGATATGCCACCTGTCACTAGACATTAAGAGATTTACAATCATAAATAACATTCATTGCATTGCCATACTAACCCTCTTCAGAGCTGGACAGATTGCAGTGTGCTAAAATACAATTAATAAAACACTGAAATAATCATAAAACACCTTCAAAGTTAGTCTCTTCATAGCTGACAGTAAAGAACTGACACTCTTGCCAGTGCAATTATAGACCAATAATTCTGAACAAAAACTCAAAATTAAGGGCTTTCCAGAGCTGCAGGAAAAGCCACATTGCTCACATTTAACAGGTGTTTTCTGCAGATATTAGGATTGATAAAGCATTCACATGGGTGGTGCCTTCCGATGGCACTGGGATAGAACTGCTCTCCCAGAACTCAGTCCATTAGGGCAAAGCTCCGAGCATGCACAGCCCATCCAAGTCTTAACATAGTTGTACAACTATCAGGGAGGTAGGGAGGAACTGTGTTCCTTATCAATCCTGCTGTCTATGAAAAACACCTGTTATAGGTGAGCAACATTGCTTTTCCTGTCAATCAGCAGAAATGAGCCAGGCATACAAGAGCACATTGCAGGTATGCAGTGGCATGGGTGATTGGAGGTATCTCTCATAATAAACATGTTTCCCCTATGTGGGCTGAGCTACTTTGACTTCCAGTGGTTTAGAGGATCCAACTTTTAAACTCGGTATTAGTATATATAAGGCCTTGCATCAAAATTTGCCAAAAGTAGTGGCTACTTTACTTTTTCATATATGACATCTTGTTCATTGCACTCTCAATCCAATCAATTGTTGGCTGTGCTTCTATACGATCTGTAGTTAAGCCAACTATTCGCTCCCATGTTTTTGGTGTGGTTGGTCCTTAATTATGGAATGCCCTTCCTGACAATATCCATCAGATTTCTTTATCACTTTTCCATAAGTGATTGAAGGCTTACTTTTTTCAGAAGGCTTTTCAAAATCAGTGATAAGGCATTATTTAGTTGTTTATATTTAAAGAGTGTTAGTATGTTTTGAAGACTTTACTTATTAATTAGGATTTTATTTGGAGAAAGTTTAATTGAGAAAGTTAAAATGTGATGTGTTGTATTGGAATGGTAAAGTGTTTTTGTTCAATGATGCTTATGTATGTTATTTTGTAACTCACATAGATTCATGGATATACGGGACATAAATGTTTTAAATAAATAAAATATTATCTTAGGACTGACTTCTGTGTGTTGATCATATATACTGAGCATGGGCAATAAGCATTTGGATTCGGTCCTCTGGGAAAAACGCCCTGGCCTGTGCAGTGTCCAAGTCAATTTCTATGAAATAAATTATGTTGGCTGGACAAAATGTTGACTTCTGGGAGATGTTTAGGAAACCCAGAGACTGAATAAACTAGATTGTTTTCTGCAGAAGTGCTAATATTTGTGACTGGGCCAATAGAAGTCAGTCTTCCAGGTACAGAAAAACTAGATAGCTTTGTTTGTGAAGACTGGCAGCTGCCATGAAACACTTTGAAAACATTCTGGGTGCCAAAGGAGGACTTTGTACTAGAAATGATTGTATAAAGTGAAATCCTGAGGTATTTCTTGCAAGAAGGATGGATCAGAATAGTAATTTACTGTAGTTTTCTTTGAGATCCAGGGTTGTTGAGTAGAGGAGGGACTGACGGAATGGTGATAATTCTCAATTTTTCTTTAAAGAGGTAATGGTTGAGATCCCTGAGACTGAGGATAGAGTGTAACATATGAACATAAGAACATAAGATTTGCCGCTGCTGGGTCAGATCAGTGGTCCATCGTGCCCAGCAGTCTGCTCACGCAGCGGCCCTTAGGTCAAAGACCAGTGCCCTGTTTGAGTCTAGCCTTACCTGTGTACATTCTGGTTCAGCAGGAACTTGTCTAACCTTTTCTTGAATCCCTGGAGGGTGATTTCCCCTATAACAGCCTCTGGAAGAGTGTTCCAGATTTCTACCAGACTTTGAGCTCCACATGATCTTTCTGGGTGATACCCCATTGTACTGATCTAGTCTTCCAAACATATATGTAATCCTGCCAGACAGATCCAACTACTTTCTTAGATGGTTATAGTTCTAGTATTATTGTAACAACAGAAAGACCCATCTGCCAGTTATTTCTTCCTTTTATGTCTTCATGTTTTTCTACTAAGGTCCTGATGCTCAAAAGCTTTCCACGGTAGTAAGACTCGTTAAAACAGTCTTACTGGCAAAGAAAGCTCTCATCCTGATACACAAAAGGATTCTCCATGGCTGCTACCGAAAGTCATAGCAGCCACTGAGACCGCTATGCAAATGCATTACAAGGAATCTTATTAATAGTCTAATGAGCTTCCTTATGATGCACAAACATAAATCCCCTCACCCCCCTCCCCAGCATCAAATAATCAATGGAGCTGCCGGTATCTGCTGTGCTTGTGTTGTGCACTCACACAACATATGCACAACAGCTGCACCCCCCAAAAGAAAGTCTGTAGCTCAGCAGGGACCCCATCCCCCTACCACTGACCCCCCCCCACACACACACAGCTCAAAGACCCCCCCCCCCCCCCATTTGTCTTTTTTGGAAGGGGAAAGTATCTTGATTAGCACTCTTGATTCCTCTCCTGAAGCAAGAAATATTCTATGCCATTGGCCTGGGGCAGTAAGCAGATCTTTTCCTGCAACATAGATAGGGAGCTTTGAAGTTTTGTCCCTGGTAGAGGTTGATATGTGAGATGGCTAATCTATTTGAGGTGATAGCTATCCTCAATAATAGAAAGGACCCATGCGTCCACTATAATTCTATGCAAAGCTGGTAGAAAAACTGTACCCTGCCTCCCACAGGTAGGGTTGGATGAATTTTTGAAGAGACTGTATGTGATGTGTATAGTCAAAAAGGTTGTTGCTTGGTTGGGTAGGTGTTCTCTACTTATGCTGAGCCTTCTCCCTTTATTTAGGTTTAGAGGCAGCTTTGTGTTGAGTCTATTGTGGTTGATTTTGGTCATAAACCGGGATGACTTCTTTGACTTGGCCTTAAAGCTCCGGAGTTGTGTTCAAGCTGTTATTCTTCAGAACACTTCTCTGCATTTGTGCTGAATAATGAATGAGTCTTATTACCATTAGTTTAAATATATTACGTTCTCAAGGCTTTTGCACAAATCCCCTTTCTGTATCATGCACCTACAAAATAGTAGGCTGGAGCTGCGCTAACCCTTCACAAAGCCTGAGTGCACTTTATTTCATCAGCCCCAAGTGATAGGAAACAAAACTGCCATCAAACAGTCATCTAGGTTAGAAATAGCCATATAAACAATGATCTGAATGTCATCTGTATAAAGATTAAATAGCATTGAAGGAAGAACCCATGAAGAGCTCCTCACTTCAATCAGCAAATTTTTCCTGATTTGTAGCTGTTCTTTTTTTCCCCAGTTTGTTTCACACATTAGTTCTAATAAAATGATTTTCACTTGTAACAAGTTCTGTGGGGACACAGGAAAGAAGGCTGAACAGACAGGAAAACTTGATACAGATTAATAACCCTCAGGAAAAGGGAGAAAATATGAGTACAAACACTTACCTTATTCAGAAACCTCTCTGTTAGGCTCCTAGATAATGTTTTTGCAGCACTGGCACAGCCCTGGGCAGGAAGAAGTAAGTTCCAGTAGACTAACATAAATTTTAGCTTTTAAAAACATGGAAAATTTCACTGGGTTGAAAACTGGAGCATGCCGGTTCAGAAATATAAACGTTTATTTTCATGATACTGTTATAGTGCATGCAAATCTCTCTCATGGATAGTCATTATGGGTGTCCTGAAAACCTGATTGGCTGTGGTGCCTCCAGGACCAGGTGTGGGAATCATTGCTGTATTCTATAATGGAATCTGGGTGTCTGGATACCGTTATAGTACAAAGATTTGGGGTATTTAATTCTTGCACCTTTTTAAAGAGGCTAATTCTATAAACCATTTTTGCACGTAAAATATTGTTTTATGCACATCAAAATTATGTCAAAGGAAGTGGAGCTTAAGCAAGGGCGTCCTTTTACAGTAAGCATGTTCAGGGAAAGAGTTAGATGGAGTGAGATGGATTTGCAGTTTACGTATGTATTTTTTAAGATTGTATCCTTACAAGCATAAATTGCATACAGATGTGTACAGCTGCTCTGGAGTAGGTGTGCTGTCCATAGCCTCACTGCTGGATTTATGCTAGTATTTTATTAAGTCACTTAGGTACCCAGGTGTCTCTATAAAAGAATGCCAAAACAGGTGTCATTCTGCTCACATATCGAGGCAACCTGTTATAAAATTAAACCAAAAGAAGCAGTGGGGAAGGGACACAATCAATCAATCAACTATGGGACTAAACAATTTATTAAAAATGTAACACAAATGGCATATACAAAAAATATAACACAAATAGCATATACAAAAAACATAACACATATAGCATATACTATATATATATATATATATAGCAAGGCCTAAAAAAGTCTTTAAATCCTCTGTTTCCTGGTCCCCAACATGGTCCATGTTTCGGCTGAAACAGCCTTCCTCAGGGGTATGTTAAATAAGCCCAGTAGATGGTGCCAATGTAAAAGCAATTGAATCAAAGGCTAAAAAGTTGTAAAACCAAAAGCTCCGAAACAGTTTGTCAAGACCTGCCTTTCACACTTGAAACCAAACAAAGATTCGCTGCAAAGAAACACATGGTGTTGATAGTCCCTGCGATTAATTAGCCATAAATTGTTCCTGGCCAATTAAATTGCCTGTTTGGGTTAACCGGTTATTTTCTGCAGCACTTAACCATTAGCACTGCTGAAAATAACGAGGTAACGCTAAACTGTAAGCTGGCTATTTTAGGGGCTTTCTGGGGGTGGAGTTGGCACTTGGCTGCTTAAGTGCCAATATTCAGCATTTAACCAGTCAGGTTAACCACATAAAGAGGACCACATAAAAGTCAGTCTATCTTTATGCAGTAACCCATAGCCGGTTTAGGGATGAATATTGCAGTTAACTGGCTTTGCAAACCCAGAAATTCAGTGCTGGTGCCTGGACATGAGCCAGCATTGCATTTTCAAGTTTATCATCAGAGGTGATGAGCAAAAGCTGATTGCCACTAGCTGAATATCGGGCTCTTTGGGTCCGATATTCTGATTGTGGGTGGCAACCCGGCTATCTCCCCTGGTCTGGGGCAAACCCAAAAATTCAATGCTGGCCCTATCCAGGTTTTTTGGCCACTAGACACATAGCCAATTAAGCCAATATTCATCGGCTGACCAGCTAATTTATAGCCAAAGATGGATCTGCTATTTATGCATGGACGATTCATCACAGCTGGAATAATTGTGGCTGAGATGAAACAGCCACAATGAATCGGCTCTTTGCAGGGAGGCTAGACTTCTGAGACGAGCATCTGAAAGTTCCAGCCAGGCCTCCCTACCAGCCACAACTGTTGTGAAGATCAGTTCTGGCAGCAGCTTCTCCCCCAGGACACTATCTGCAATTCAGCTGAAGAGCAGCTTCGGTCCTGGGCACAGGCTCTCTAACAGCCACCACCACCCCTGCCAGCCACCGCCGCAAGCACACTTCTTGGCCTCACCCTGTGGCCTGCTGCTCCAAGGCCTGCTGCTAATTCTGGGGGTGGGTGTAATTTCAATGGGGGGTGGGTGGAGTGGGAGGCATCGCCCCCCTACACGCTGAATTGGATTCATTGTGGCCAGTTCATCGCGCTGAAACAGCTGCACTGAAACAGCCGTGATGAACTGGCCGTGATGAAGCAGCCACGATGAATTGTCCTAGACCCATTTATGCAGGTCTATCTGGCCATTAAACTTAGCCAGTCAGCCAATGAATTTTGGCACTATTTGGCTATGTTGTACATTAAGCAATAATATTTAGCTGCCATTTCATGCTGAATATCAGTTCTCACCAGCTAAGTGCTGTTTAATTGGCCAGGAGTTGTTCCGGTGTCTACGATGCTATTGCACTACTGGCTGTCCTGAATGAAATTACCGTACTATGTATTACAGAAACTAGCTTAAACTGCTAAGCATTTAATAATACTTTCTCCTGCTGTCTGTCCCAAAGCTGAGTTCCATTTCTCCATTTTTAGATCCCACTGATCCACATCAGACATCAGGAATTCAGATTTGGCACACAGCTTTTTCTCACTTAGATTCATTACCACGTTTTATCTTTTAAACTCTGTGAGGTTAACATCCAAACAGGAGGTGGATGAATAATTTGAAATGCCGAATTTAGACATTTTCAAATCATACTTTCATACTGTACTTTCAGTTTGTGTGGGCCATTTAGACATCTAACATATACAAATAGGGGGCAATTATAAGAACATAATAATTGCCATACTGGGACAGACCTAAGGTCCATCAAGCCTAGTATCCTGTTTCCAACAGTGGCCAATCCAGGTCCCAAGTACCTAGCAAGATCCCAAGTAGTAAAACAGATTTTATGCTGCTTATCCTAGGAATAAGCTGTGGATTTCCCCCAGGCCATCTCAGTAATGACCTATGGACTTCTCTTTTAGGAAATAACCCAAGCCTGTGCTCATTCTATAACAGCATCTGGGTATACGGATTCCACTGTTGAATACCAGCGTAATCTGGCAAATGAGACACCCATAATTAATTAGTTAATTTTAATTTATGGTGAAACTCAGACTGTTTGATTTACCATTATGAGAAACATAATGGCTGTTAAGCAAAGAAGTTTCGAGTTGAAAAGCCCTAACCTTTTTAGTCTTTCCTCATACGAGAGGTGTTCATCCCCTTTATCATCTTGGATGCTCTTTGAACATTTTCTAATTCCGCTATATCTTTCTTGAGATAAGGTGACCAAAATTGAATGCAATTCTCAAGGTGAAGTTGCACCATGGAGCAGTACAGTGGCATGATAACATTCTTAGTCTTGTTAACCATCCCTTTTTAATCATTTCTTGCATCTTGTTTGCTTTTTTGGCTGCTACCACACATTGGGTGGAAGGTTTCATCGTATTGTCTACAATGAACCCAGATCTTTTTCTTGGGCGTTAACCCCCAAGGTGGAACCTAGCATCTGGTAACTATGATTTGGGTTATTCTGGCCAATGTGCATTACTTTGCATTTGTCCACATTAAATTTCATCTGCCATTTGGACACCCAGTCTTCCAGTTTCCTAAGGTCTGCCTGCAAATTTTCACAATCAGCATGCGTTTTAACAACTTTGAATAGTTTAGTGTCATCTGCAAATTTAATCACCTCACTCGTCGTTCCAATTTCCAGATCATTTATAAATAAACTAAATAGCACTGATTCCAGTACAGATCTCTGCAGCACTCTATTATTTATCCTCCTTCATTGAGAAAAATGGCCATTTAACTCTACCCTCTGTTTCTATCCAATAATCAATTCCTAAACCGCATATGAACATTGCCTCCTATCCCATGACTCTTTAATTTTCTCAAGAACGTCTTATGAGGAACATTTTCTAAAACTTTCTGAAAATCTAGATACATTATATCAACTGGCTCACCTTTATCCACATATTTATTCACACCTTCAAAGAAGTCAAGCAAATTTATGAGGCAAAATCTCCAATCGCTGAACCCATGCTGACTCTATCCCATTAAATCATGTTTGTCTAAATGTTCCACAATTTTATTTTTTTAATAAATGTTTCCACTCAGTATTACATCTTCATATATTAAGGCCAATCCTATTAGAGCTGCAAGTAGCTCCTCAGAGTAGTGTAGGGGGTTGGTGCAGTGAACTATAGAGATGGGGACCCAGGCCCATATCTCATTCTAACCATTATACTTGTGGTGGAAAGTATGAGTCCTCTAAAAGCTACATAAAACCTACTGTGCCAACATACAGATGACACCTGCAGACATAAGAGCTATTGGGGTGGTATACAGTTGGGTACAGCAGGTTTTGAGTGAATTCTGTAGGGCTCATTGTACAATGTAACGGGGTTATGGTGAGATGTTTACCTGGGACCTTTTATGTGAAGCCCTAGGGGACTCCACTGCTCTACTGTGCTGTCTATGTGTCCAATCTGCTAAGAATATTAGCCCCTCCTGTCGCAACGGCTGCTTTTTGTGCATTTTTCATTTGGACTTTTTTTTTTTTTTTTAATGGTTCAAAAAGATAGATACACTGAGGACAAGCACATCTAGGAAATGGCCATTTTTAAAACAAAATAATTAGTCCAAGGCAGATCTCACTTTATAGTCCATCATAGTTCAAGATATCATTATATATTGGCAGTGCATAGCAGAAATCAAAGCATTTCACAGTACACAGCACTTCAGTCCAAAACTTCTGCTTATACCTGTGCCTTTCAGAGACTCTCGGTCCCCAGGCTCCTTGTCTTGCTAGCTGGGCTAGGTAGCAGTCCCTGTCAGTTGTGTTCACACCCCCCTCCAGGGAATTAGGAAAAAATTTTCCACTCCAAAACTTTACTTTTGGTAAATTTTCTTTCCCCCCTCCCCCTTCTCCTATTATGACATTCGCAGCACTGCCCTAAGCCATAGCTAGGAACAGCCTTTGTGGAAACATGCCACCTATGAAATCAGTTGACCCTGATACCCACCCGTTTGTTTCCCTGTGTCATTTACTTTCAGAGACTAGAAAGGCAGCTCTTAGGACTTCTCTTCCCCTGACCATCAAGACATATCTCTGGCTTCCTAGAGAAATGTTACACATTCATGTCATTGCCCTTCCCCCCTCAAGCAACAAGTTTGCCTTCCCAGCACTGCTTCCACACACCCTTTCGTCTTCCAAACCTTAACTCAGGATCAAAACTTTAAACATAAATTCTAGCATTTTGTAACTTGCTTTATCTCACTCTTCCACACATTCCTCCTGCATAAAGTACCCTTGTACGCTGCACATGGCTGACCTGCATGTCTTTCCTCTGACATCAGCTCTTGGCCCTGCAAAGAACAAGTGCAGCTGAAGGCAGGAAAGAGCTGCCTTCATGGTAACTGGGATCGTCGGTTGACCCGGCAGGCTTCTCTCCGATGTCAGCTCTGACTTTGGAGGGAAGCCTTCTTGGTCGGCTTTGGTGGAAAGGGGGGGGGGGGCATGCAGCTGAAGTGCAATCTATCCCCCACTCTGGAGTACAATCCATTCCCCACTCGGTGTCACTGTTTCCATAAAATCTGCTTCTTCACTCTCAGGTTCCCCACCTGTGGGTGAATGGGTTTCTTGGGGCTTGCTTCTAATTCCCCTTCAGAGAAATATTATTCTTCCTCATAAGGTTTAACTTTGAGAGCTAAATACCTGTCTTTCTAGTAGTTCTCTGCCTGCCCTTTTCTGCCAGGAACTGTAAATAAAGCCTTGTTTTGTGAGGAGGCCATTTGCCTTCAAGGAGAAGCTGCATGGCTTGGACTAGAGAATGACATGGTGAACAAACAAAGTGGTTTGCCTCTGGCTTTGGAGATGCCAAAGCCTGACTCGCCACAGAAAGGGAAACGGAAACAAAACTTTTCACTGCCTGCGAGAATGGTGAAATGCTTTGTCCCTGCAGTTAGAAGCACCTTCCTGCCACATTACTGCCACATTACTGCCATTAACAGCTTGTGTGGAGTATGCAGCACCGCTTGGGTCTCCCGCACCCTTCCTCCCCAATGTGTAGTCACTTATTCTCTGCTGCTGTTGGGGCTCCCATTTGTAAACAGGCCTCCTTTCAGCCCTCTAGCTGCATGCTTTCCCCGCCCCCCCCCCCCACTGAAGCCGACCAAGAAGGCTTCCCTCCAATGTCAGAGCTGACATCGGAGGGAAGCCTGCCGGATCAACCGAGGATCCCAGTTACCTCAACAGTCCTCCTTCCAGGAAGGCAGCTCTTTCCTGCCTTCAGCCGCACTTGTTCTTTGCAGGGACGAGAGCTGACATCAGAGGAAAGACTTGCAGGTCGGCCATGTGCAGCGTGCAAGAGCTACTGCCCGCATCCCTGCAAATAAGTGTGACTAAAGGCAGGAAGGAGAAGCCCAGCTGGATGACCCTGAAGGAAACAAGTGCAGCCCTGGAGCGAGCAAGTAAGGGAGCAAGGGGATATCAATGTGGGACAAAGGGAGAAAGGGGGGTAAGGGGTGCATTAGGACATGGGAGGGGGCACGAATTTGGAACAAAGGCTGGAAGGAGGGATGGGGCACAAACTCAGGACACAGAAGGAAGGGAGGGGGCATGAACTTGCAAATGAGAGGGAGGGAGGGAATAGAAAGGGAGAATTGTTGGGCATGAGTGTGTGAGTGTGAGGGAAATATATGGTGCACATGGGCAAAGGCAAAGGAAAATTGTTGGGCATAGAGAGAGAGAGAGAGAGAGATAAGTGAGGTAGAGATACATGGGGAAGAGAAAGATGATATGGAGAAAGGTTGGATATGTTGGTGGTGAGGGAACAGAGGGACAGATTGAAGGGGATGCAAGGTGGAGGAATGTTGAACATAGTGATGAAGGGAGAGGTGTGGTATGGTGCTGCAGAGGAGTGACAGAAGGAGAAATGTTGGGCATGGGGTTAGTAGGCAGTGGTGAAAAATGCTGCACATGATCTGAGGGATGAGAGAGAGGAGAAATTTTGGATATGGCAGTAGAGGGAGTAGGAGAGATGTACCCTGGATCTCTCTCTCTCTCTCTTTCCCCATTCCCTGTACACAGGGGGAGGGGATCATAGAATAATGAGATGATGAAGGCAGGGGGAAATACTAGAAAAGGATGTATAGGAGTCATAGAGAAGGGAGATGTTGAACATGGGGAACAATACTTACACAGAGATAGAAGATGGATGGTGAGCATGGAGAAAGAAGAAATGTCAAATGGTCAGGAGACCCTGGTAAGTGAGTTAAGAGAGGATAAAAGAAAACAGAGACCAGCACCTAAGACTAACGTGATTTGAAGAATAAAATGACGAGACAACAAAAGGTAGAAAAAAATAATTTTATTTTCTATTTTGTGATTAGAATATATCAGATTTGAAATATGTATCCTGCTAGAGCTGGTGTTAGACATAACTGGGGATCGCAAAGCCCAGGCTGTGCTTTGTTAGCTTCCAGCTGGCTTATGGCTCTCTCATACTGGGGGTAGTTGCCCTAGTTGCATTCCCCTAACACTATTTCTGCCATGTGTGACTGCGGTATTCTGTTACCATGATTTTTTCTCTGTAGCATTCTGTAATAATTTGGCTTATTCAGTTTTCTCGATAGTGGAGGGGATATTTGTGAAGGGGAGGGAAGACAGGGGTTTGGTTGATCCTTGCTCTGTATTATTTGTGTTTATAAAATGACAATTGTATAGAATATTATTTCTTTTTATACTTTAATAAAATAAGCTAAATATAAAATGATAACTATTTGAGGCTTGTGTGGATAGGATCAGACGGTTTGTAGGGATTGGGCGGGGACAGGGACCAAACTCTAGGGGATGAGGTGGAAACAGGGACCGAGCTCACGGGGTCGGGATTGAGACAGAGTTCATAGGAATGGGGTGGGGACGGGGACCAAGCTTGCAGAGATAGGGACAAATTTTTTCCCTGTGTCATTCTCTAGTTTGGAGTTTTGTGCCGTGGCTGCTCCAACATTCCCTGCACAGCTGAAGAGTATTTATTTACCTGCAGGGGTGGTTCTTTCCCTCTAGGTGCCTGAAGCTTCTCGGAACTGCTAGTAACACCCCCCCTCCCCCCCCCCCTTTTCATTGTTCTTCTGTTTGTCTGGAGCTCTCCTTACCTTAATTCTATGTTTCTGTGTCTTCAGGGCTACTTCATCTTTCTTCATCTGCTTTAAAGTCCTGTCTCCCTTCTTAGGCATAGGCTTGCTTTCAACCTACTCTGGTTTCAGGGATGGATTTATAGACATGGCAAGTGCCTGCTTGCCACAGTATCCATACATTCAGTGATTTGGTTTTAAAAATACAATCTGTTCTCATTATTCACAGTAATATGGTTCTTGGGAAAGTCCATGAACAAATAACAAAACACTGCATGTATGGGAAAATAGGTTAGGTTTCAGCAGTACATTTTGCACCTCGAAATACATAAATAATGGATCCTATAGGAAAAATAGGGTTAGAGTCCTGCATAGAATAGCATTTGACAAAAACCATAATAGAACATTTAGAACAGGGCTGCCCAAGTTCGATCCTCGAGATCTACTGTCAAGCCAGGTTTTCAGGATATCCACAGAAAACATGCCTGAGAAAGATTTGCATACAAGAAGGCAATGCAGGAAAATCTCTCTCATGCATATTCATTGTGGATATCCTGAAAACCTGGCCTGACAGTAGATCTCGAGGACCGGACTTGGGCAGCCCTGATTTAGAATGTTGCAAACATAGTTTTTATTTGCAGTATTGCTTATAGAAGTAACATTCTTAAACAAAAAAAGCAATTACAGTGGTCTGCTCATTAACCAATGTAATGAATAAGCTGTGTTGAGATTTGCTATTGGGCTTTCTAAAAGGGGCCCTTAGTGTGTTCACCATTAGAACAAGATGGTTCAGAGGTACTGTAGGATACTAAAGCGCAGACTGGGAAATGGACGTATATAAAGAGATGATAAACTACCATTATGAAAACATTGCTTGACAAAAACCAGCTTTACACAAATACAGGTTTACAGTACTATACTGTACTGTATCACTCAAGGTGAAGTTCTGTCAAATCAACCACTGGAGAGGGAAAGGCTTGCAGCTCCAGAATGGCACTAGAAAGTGAGGACATTGATGTTGGTAGATCGACCTCAGCCTGGTCAACCTCTGGTGCATGAGTCAAGGCTAGCAAGTTGACTTCTGTCACATCAACTTCTGGAGAGGGACAGGTGTGCAGCTCAAGAATGACAGTATCTGAAGAAGATGGAGATGTTGGCACTTCAACCTGATCAACCCCTGGTGCATGGGTCGAGGCTGGAAAGTTGACTTCTGACATATCAACCTCTGGCGTGTGAGTCTTCCAACGTGACTGAAAAAGCTGCCAGCCTTGTCTTCTTGGCTTTCCTTCTCAAGTCCTTAAGTGTCTCAGCGTAAGGGGAAAAAGCAGAGTTTGTCAAACGCTTAAATTTTAGACTGTGCTTCATCATGGGATCTCATTCCTCCATGTCACTGAACAGTTTTTCCAATGTTGATGCCCATACTGGCATGCAGTTCAGGTCTTTCCTTTAAGTGTGTGAGGATTTTGGGCTCTGTAGATCATAAGAGGCTTGCATTTGAAATCACCCTTGGCATTGGCATACAGTAGCAGGGTAGTGTGATCTTTAAATGCCTTGAATCCTGGGGCTTTTGCTGCCATTTTCATTATATATGTCCGTTTCTCAGTCTGCTTGTAACACAAGCCAGTGTCATCCACATTGAAGACTTGCTCTGGCACATACCGCAACCTCACACACAGAACAAGGAAAGCTCAAAGCCTATTCACATACCCCCCTTTCAATGGTACCAGACGAAAGAAACTCTACGATAACCTTCTAGTGACACAGGCAGCGGAAATTGACCCAACAGTCTCCAAACTGCTGACCAAAACATCAGACATCAAAGTTCTCCGAAAAGAAATCAAAACGCTTCTATTTAAAAAACACCTACCATCACTCTAACCTCCTGCCTACACATACACAATTACTCCTTCATATTTATCATTCCTACAACATCCCTCAACGCCATGTAAGCAACCTCTATATGTAACCAATATTTCTTCCTCAGCGCTATGTAATAATCTCCTTAACTTGAATGTACTGCTATCCTTACCTGTGATTTAAACCTGATATGTAAACATATTATATTCCTGATATGTAAACTTGTTATATTCCTGATATGTAAACTTCCTGGAAATGTCCAGTTCTCTTCCAATTTTGTAATCCGCTTAGAACCGAAAGGCACAGGCGGAATAAAAATCTCTAATGTAATGTAATGTAATGTAACATAACCCTTTTCTTTGATTATATTTTAGCAGATACATTTTAAATTCCTCAGCAGCTTCGATGTCAGCTGAGCCTGCCTCCCAGGAAAGGCTTACATTTTTTTTTTAGCGCATATCATTTTTTAAAAACTTGCTAGCCAATCTGAACTTGTAGGAAAGGGTTTCATGTTTTCCTGCCCCTGGATAATGTGTTTGTAAACGTCTTTGACTTTCATCCTGACAACAATGCAGTCCACTGTGCTTTTTTTTTCTCATTCACCATTTGCATTATCCACAAATTTAGTCGCTTCTCCATCTTTTCCTTTGACTGATCACGAACCACAGATGTTGTTTTGGAAGTTTCTGGAGCAGCTTTGTGAACAGACTGACAAATATCTTCCTCTTTTTGCTGGGTGGATTGGATTGTGGATTCATTCACACTGAACTCACAGCTAACAACAGAAACAGACTTGCCAGAACAAAGCCTGTCTAAAACAAGTATTTTGTCACTCAGACAGATGATGTTTCTTACTTATTGGAGATGCACTTGCAGATGCTTGTAACACACTCTTATGCTTGTAGCACACTCTCTTATGCTTCTAACTCAATCTCATGATGCTTGGCAGCCGTTTCTGGAAGCAAAGCCAAAACTGGAAGTGAACATGAAAGGAAACAAAGCTTATTTTCTAAGGTCAGAGGTCCATGAATATGCAAACACATGATATAATGGCAAATAATGGCACATAATGGTCACAATGCATTCAATTGCAGATAAGCAAAATTGCAAATCGGGACTGTAGCTTGCTTCCATCATTTTGTCAGACTCAGTGGTCTGTTGGTTCCTGAATCACCCCCTAAAGCCCTTGGTGTTTTAGTGATAGATTCCAAATTACTACTAGCAGGTCTGCAATTCATATATGAATTCTTTCAAAACTCTGGTATGTATAGCATCTGGTCCTGGTGATTTGCTGTTATTAAACATGTTAAATTGCTCTAATCCAAGGGTTCCAAACTTTTTCACATGAGAGGCCAGGTGATTTTTTTAAATCACAGAGAGGATCAGTAGGTCTCTCTTCAAGTTTGCTGAGTGGTATGGATGGGGGGGGAGGGCATGGAGTGTCTTAATTGGTGTCTTCTTATTTTAGTGTTTTCAAATGCTAGAGAAGAGGGCAGGCAAGGAGTATGGCTCACAAATGTATGGGAAGTTGGCAAATCTGCTATACCTTTAGAAAAGTAGCAACTTTACATGTTAAGTGCAGGCACTTACACTTAACATATTTCAGAATTAACAATTTGGAGAGGGAAAGGAGCAATGGAAAATTAAAGAGGATACCTCTTGTAAAGGGCCAGCTGAAGCACACACTTAAAAAAAAAAACATATATGTGCCAGAAAACATCTGTAACTCCCACCGTTGATATATTGGGACATAAAAGTGTATTCTCTTTCTGAAATGGGGTATACATGTATAGATTTTGGCTCCGGACAAATCCTACTCAATTCCTGCCCCCTTGAAGTCTATGCATAGTACAGCTTTACATAAGAACATAAGAATAGCGTTACTGGGTCAGACCAATGGTTCATCTTCACGGTGGCCAATCCAGGTCACTAGTACCTGGCAAAAACCAAAATAGTAGCAGTATTCCATGCTACCAATCCAGGGCAAGCAGTGGTTTCCCCCATATCTGTCTCAAGAACATACTATTGTGTTTTCCTCCAGGAAATTGTCCAAATCTTTCTAAAAACCAGCTATACGTATTAATTGCTCTTACCACAGCCTCTGGCAACACATTCCAGAGCTTAACTGTGCCCTGAGTGAAAAAAATATTTCCTCCTATTGGTTTTAAAAGTGTTTCCCTGTAACTTCATCAAGTGTTCGCTAGACTTTGTAATTTCTTTTAGTTCAAATATTTTATTAGTTTTATAATACTAAAAAAAACCAAGTATACAAATATTAACGGAGTAAAAAATCGATCCACTTGAACCCATTCTACACACTCAGGATTTTGTAGACTTCAATTATATCTCCCCTCAGCCATCTCTTTTTCCAAGCTGAAGAGCCCTAACCTTTTTAGTCTTTCCTCATCCAAGAGGAGTTCAATCCTCTTTATCATCTTGGTCACTCTTCTTTGAACCTTTTCAAGTTCCACTATATGTTTCATGAGATAGAGTGACTAGAATTGAACGCAATACTTATGGTGAAATCTCACCGTGGAGCAATGCAGAAGCATTATAACATTCTTAGGGCTCCTTTTACTAAGCCGCGCTAGCGGTTTAACGCGTGTAACAGTGCGCACTAAACCGCCAGCCACGCAAGCCGCTACCGCCTCCTCTTGAGGAGGCGGTAGTTTTTGGCCAGCACCGGGGTTAGCGCGTGATGAAAAGTCATGCGCGTTGACCCCACTAGCGCGGCTTAGTAAAAGGAGCCCTTAGTCTTGTTAACCCTTTATTTGGCATTGTTGCTCAGAAGCAACATGTGTTTCCATGGCTATTATGGGAGATCTGCATTTCCAAATGCTTGTTACTTGGCACTGTTGCTCTAGTTCAGCATTAAGTTACATAAAGCAGCATTTTCACTATCTGCCAATTAAAGGGTTAACCATCCCTTTTTTTTTTTTATATATAGAATTTTTAATTTATTTGCTTTTATATTTTCATCAAGCATAGCAATCTTGACAAAGGATCAGAATATTCACAAATAAGAAATAATTTTTTTTTTACATATACATACACATAAGTGTATGTTAGAAATACAATCAGTTATTTAATCCACAAATAATGGATTCAAGAAAAGAAAAGAAAAATACATTCCAATATAATAAGAAAATTATTCTAATTTAGAGTAACGACAATGGTTATCCACCCTACAGCCGATAGTCAGGTCATTCATCAATGGACTAAACCAACCCTTCTTTTGATCCTAAAAAAATCTGTTAACTGTTTAGGCTCAAAAAAAAAAGAACATTTTTATTTTGATAAGAAATAAAACATTTTGCTGGAAACTTTAACAAAAAAGTAGCTCCAAGGGCTAGGGTTCTAGGTCGCAATGCCAAGAACTCCTTTCTACGCCTCTGGGTTTTTTGTGCTAAGTCTGGAAAAATTCTAGCATTTGAGCCCAAAAATTTGTCATTTAAATGACAGAAATATAAACGTAAAACATATTCCCCATCGCTTTCCAAGGCTAAAGTCAGCAAAAGAGTGGTTCTATCTGTAACCACCTCAAGAGAACTCTCCAAAAATAAAGACAAATCAACATTGTCCACCAAACTTTCTGGCTGGGGAGGAGTTGACCTTTGCTCTGGACTCAGAATCGTCCAGGCTACTCCAGCGTCGAGGTCTCCCGACAACTCCGGGCTCACCTCCGATGTAGAGTGTGTCTCCACAGCTGAACGGGCAAAGGCAGCCAAAATCGTCTGCTGACTTGTCACCTGCGGGGCACCAAACGCCGGAGGGTTAGGGCGAACTGTACCCTTTCTTTTCCCATTACGGGTCAAAATCTGCTGCGGTAAATAACCATCCCTTTTTTAATAATTCCTAGCATCTTGTTTGCTTTTTTGGCTGCCGCTGCACATTGAACGGAAAGTTTATTCTTCCTATCTACAATGACACCTAGACTTTTTTCTTGGGCCTTCTAAAATTGGGTTTTACGTGTGTATGTGATATTTACGTTTAATGCTGGTATTTATAATGTAAATCACAAATAGGTCTTCTAAAATAAGTATCCAAATGTATGCAGCACTATACAGACACACATAATGGTGCTTATTGTCTGGTGAAGACAAATGGGCACGTAACGAAAACTAATGATTAAGGTTTAATGGAGGTGAATTTAAACTGAGGAGGGCTAAAAGAATATCAGATGTCCATTTTGGGGGTCTGGAAATGTTTTAAGATCTCTGGTTATACAAGTTGTTGACTATCAACCTTTTCTAGTACTGAATGCAGTAGTCTGGAATGTCAGCCTCAGTTTTGTAGGGAATATTGTATAACGCACAAGAAAAAATAAGAAGCTTTGGATTAAAACGGTGATGCATAAGCGGGAAATACTAAGCCATATCTGGGAAGAACTAAAGTGATAGTTGAAACAAAGCCTAAGTGATATTGACTGAGGAAGGGTAAAATTTAATAGAATAAAAATGCAAGGAATGAGGCTTCTCTAAATCTATATACAAAAATAAAAAAAGAGAAATGCAGGTGAATGTAGTCCTGTATTCGGAATAATCAATTGAGCATTGTTATCTGCAACGCCAGACTCATGAAGGTATATTTGAAATTGCAAAGAAGGATAAATTAATGAGTTTTCTCTGAGGTAGGGAGTTTTTAGTTGATCATTCTGCAGGAACTTTATTGCCCCCTTAACAATCTACATAGAATAATCTGAACACCAGGGGGGAGAGGAGGAGGAAATGTAGTCCAGCTGCATGGTGGCATTTCCTAGTCGGCTAAAGGCATTGAGAGACCTCAGACACCTTCCGATAACACTTAAACCCACCACACTATTGGACTCTTTTACCAAAATTCCAGTTGGGACAATATTTAAACTCTGAGGATCAGCATTATTTTTTAACCATAAGCTACAGCATTAAAGATATCCCTGGACATTCAGCACCAACTGATATCTGGATATTTACTATATGCTGTACATCTGGATAATGGCAATATTTAATATCCTCATTTAGATAACTTAAGGTTGCTTTGTTCCTGTGCTAAGTTTCCATATACCAGTGCCGAATATTGCGGTCTCTAGATAAATCTCAGCTCCATCCAGGCTCTGATCCTGAATTACTCTAGCATTTTATCCAGATTCAATAAATGGCGCTTGAAGTTAGGCACCTAAATTGGTGTGCCTAGCTGATCTAGGTGCCTAACTTAATTCTTTTAATTGGTGTTGTTAATTTAAAGTGCCATTAAAATCAATTTTAAAAACATTTAAATAATTAATTATCTGGTAGGCCCCCTAATCCAAGGTGCCTACAAGCAAGTAGGCGTGGTGAGGGGCGGATTCAGGGTGGATTTTGGACGTGATCTGACTTAGGCCAAGAAAACTCTAGCCTAAATGGCAGTGCAGCTAAGGTTTCAACGCCTACTGGCACCTAAGACCATTTATAGAATCAAAGCCTATGTGGATATTGCCTGCATGGTGTACAATGATGTATTTATTTTATTACTGGGCTTTATTAACTGCCTTTCTGAAGAGATTCACCCAAGGCGGTGTTCAGCAGCTACAGATTAATATAAAATTTACAATTTTTTTCAACATAACAATTGTAAAATGACCAAATATAAACATGAATACAGTAAATGAGATAAACTGAAAACAGCAAATTGAAACCTAAAAATCAAAATTACATTATCAGATAAAAGAGAGGATAAGGCAGTCCAGTCCTAGGGCACACCTAATCAGTTGGGCAGGGCCAGCCTTAGCAACTGAGGGGCCCTGTGCAGACCAATTTGGTGCCCTCTCCCCCCACCCAAGACTTAAGATTCCAAATGAGGTGTTCTGGTCCCCACTTTCTCCTGCGCAATGGAATCCATCCTTGGCTATGAAGTTTTCTGATCCATAGTAATTTTCACAGTGACTCAAGGTTCCTATTGGATTCACCACATACATTAACTTCCAATATTCTTCATGTCAAATGTTTGGTTCCAATTTGTCACTTCAGTTTTGTATTTCTAGCTTTGCAGTTCCATCCTGTAGCTCCACCAGGGGGAGGCTTTATTAGTGCTTCCTGACTCCAATTCCTAAACTGCAGGAGATGCTTGTTTCTTGGCCCTATGCCAACCCTGTAGTCTGTTTTCTGAATCCACTTTTAGGCCTTCAATTCCAGTGCACATCCAATACTTGTTCCAGCTTTGTAAGGGTAAGGGGTAAAGATTTGATATACCACCTTTCTCTGGGTACAGTCAAAGCAGTTCACATACTGTACTGTATACTATATGTAAGCACTTTTTCTATCCCTAATGGGCTCACAATCTAGATTATGTACCTGGGGCAACGGAGCGTTAAGTGACTTGCCCAGGATTACAAGGAGCTGCAGTGGTAATCAAACCCAGTTCCCCAGGTTCTCACCCACTGTTCGAACCATTAAGCTACTCCTCCACTAACTCATTTCCACACTTCAGCTCCACAGCTCTGATTTACTCTGGGACAAACCAAAGGTCAGTCAAGTCCAATATCCTGTTTCCAGCAGTGGTCAATCCAGGCAGTAAGGGGTGGGGGTGGGACGGCGGACCATTCAGGGCACATTATTGGCAGGGGCATTGGTGCCTCTCCTCCTCTGCGCCCCACCGCATACTTCTTGAGATGTTCTCCCTTGCGAGCAGCATCTTCCACCTCCTGCTCTTGCCGGCCTCTGCTCCCTTCTGATATCACTTCCCTTCTGTGAACTCCTGTTGACCCTCCTATCCCCATGGAAACTGCAGATAGGAAAGCCAACAGTCACACCTTCAAACAATAGCAGGCAACTCTAATGCCGAGAGACTGCAACCATTTATTGCGGAAACCTACAGCAGTGAAGATTTTAAAACTCCATATCTTTCCTAGTAGTTATGTAAAATATATGCACCAACTCTCCATACCCTTAGTTCATAATATTTTCTATCCTGCTACATTATAATTTTATTTATGTATTTAAAACATTTCTAATTTGCTTAATAAATTAAGGATTCCTTTTATGAAGGTGCACTAGCGGTTTTAGCACGCGCTACAATGCCACATGCGCTAGACGCTAACACCTTCATAGAGTTGGCATTAGTATTTTCCATGTAGCGCGGGGTTAGTGCGCACTGCATTGTAGTGTGAGCTAAAAATGCTAGCGCACCTTCGTAAAAGGAGCCCTAAGTGACTCACAATATCACATCAATAATAATAAAACCCTAAGCGCGCATGCGCACTTAGGGTTTCGTGATCCCTGCCACCGTGTTTTCTGTTCCCTGGCCGAATTCTATTATAGAACACGGCGGAAAAGGGGATAGAGGGGTATAGATAGAGGATTACTGCACAGGTCCTGGACCTGTTGGGCCGCCGCGTGAGCCGACTGCTGGGCATGATGGACCTCAGGTCTGACCCAGCGGAGGCATTGCTTATGTTCTTATGTTCTCTGGAGCTTCCACTCACCAACCGCTGCCGACGCCTTCAAAGAAGCCTGGTGAGGATCACAGCCGGCTGTAGCAAACTTCGCAGGCCGCACAGCACCTCGGTAGCACGTTTCCTCTGACGTATGCGATCGCGTGCTATCGAGATGCAGAGTGGCCTGCGAGGTTCGCAAAAGCCAGCCGTGATCCTCACCAGGCTGCAAACGACCATGCTGGACTGGGGGAGCAGGGAAGAGGTGCTACTGGACTGGGAGGAGCAAGGAAGAGGGACAGGGGGAGCAGGACCCAGTGGAGCAGGTAAGGAGTGTTGCTGGACCGGGGGAGCAGGTAAGAGGGACAGGGGGAGCAGGGAAGAGGTGCTACTGGACCGGGGGAGAAGGGAAGAGGTGCTGCTGGACTGGGGGAGCAAGGAAGAGGGACGGGGAGCAGAACCTGGAGGGGAGCAGGTAAGGGGTGCTGCTGGACTGGGGGAGCAGGGATGAGGGACAGGGGGAGCAGGGAAGAGATGCTGCTGGTCCGGAGGAGCAAGGTAGAGGCACAGGGGGAGCAGGGAAGAGGTGCGGCTGGACCAGGGGAGCAGGGAAGTGGGACCGGGTGAGCAGGGAAGAGGTGCTGCTGGACCGGGGGAGCAAGGAAGAGGTGCTGCTGGACCAGGAGAGCAAGGAAGAGGGACGGGGGCGCAGGGAATAGGTGCTGCTGGACAAGGGGAGCAGGGAAGAGGGACAGGGGAACACGGAAGAGGTGCTGTTACTCAGGGGAGTGGGGTGGGGGAGGGAAATGCTACTGCTGCTGCACAGGGAAATGGAGGAGGAGGGTATGCTGCTGCTGCTACTGCACAGGGAAGTGGGGTGGGGAGGGAAATGCTGCTGGTGAGAAAAGGGGGCTGGGGCTGAAAGGGACAATATGGGAGAAGGGGGCTGGGAGGGGGGGCAAAAATGGGTTTGGAGCTGGAGCTGGAGCTGGAGCTGGGGCTGAAAATAGGGGACATGTGAGGGAAGGATTTAACGGGCTTAAACACTAGTTCATAATATTATTACACAAAACTCCATTCATCAGACTTTACAAAGCCACACTTAAAATTCTAGCCCTGCTACCAAGAAATCAGAATTCTACACTAACGGGGGCGCTGCTGAGCCCGCACGAGATGGCAGCTTAGGATCTCAGCTCCCGCGATCTTCTGATTGAATAAGCAAACGGCGAAATTAACCGAGCAACTTATTGCAAAAGAAAGAGTGCATTCGATTCCCCTAGTGTGGGGTACAGTTTCCCTTCACCTTATCAATTTCAGCTGGCCGCGATGTCCGATAAAAAGGTGGGTAAAAGACACAAGCCCGACCCTGTCTCCCCGTCCAAGACGCCGCTTCCCACCGCGGCAGAAAACACAAATCACGAGATTTTAAATGAGCTTCGGGAGCTCAAGGAACTCGTAGCTGACACTAAAACGAGCACAGATGAAATCAATGAAAAAATATCTGCGTTAACTGCAGATTTCACACTAATTCAAACACGTGTCTCCTCGTTAGAATCCAAGATGGAGGCGTCCTCCCTGCAACTCACTGAACTCCAGAGACAAACAAACCGCATCAACTTGCTAGAACAGGAGCTGGAAGATAGCAATAACCGCTCCAGACGCTGCAACCTACGTATATTAGGTGTCTCTGAAAATATACGCGACTGTGATCTCATAAAACATCTTGAAGCTCTTCTGCCTAAACTACTTGACCTTACTTTCCAGCGCGACTTCGAAATAGAACGTGTCCATCGGGTCCCCTCCTCTCGCATGCCTGCTGATAGACGACCCAGACCGATTATCCTCAAGCTGCTGAGATACCAACAAGTGCTAGATATCCTTCAGCGGGCAAAGATAAAAGCACCGGTACAGCACGAGGGAGCAACCATATTGTTCTTCCCAGATTTGAGCAAGACCACGGCCGCCAAGCGGAAGCAACTCCTCTCTTACAGGCCGCAACTTAAAGCTTTGAATGCAAGATTTGGCATGATGTATCCAGCACGTCTGAGAGTAACATTGAACAATCAAACTAAAGATTTTACTGCTCCGGAAGAGTTGGCTACATATATTGAACTCCACTCACCAACGCCGATTAACCAGGTTTGATAATGGCCATAGACACACCTGGGAGGGTCTCAATGTCATAGGGAACTTCTGATACTGTATATTTACTATTACATTGCCTGTTTTTGATCCTATTTTCACCAAACGCTTTTGGTATCTGCTCATATCCAATATATATATTGCTCATGTGTAGATTTAGATATTAATATGTTTGCTTGTTAAAACTCCTGAAATGCTTGGGAGTTGAGGCTTCTTTCTCTGCCTCTCTGTTACTTAGCTGCACTCACGCTGTATTGTAGAGGTGCATATTATTGTACCATAGTTAACTGGATGTACATATCACAGATAATAATGATAAGTTTTTACCTTGAACTGCTCAAGACATGCTCAACTGTAAGGGTTGACATTAGATTCATGATATTTCTCATGATACTGATATGCATATTTGTCTGCATGTATGTGTTTGATATTGTACTTCATCACCATTATGTCTTTTAATGTTATTTCACTGAACACAAAAGGTCTCAATAACAAAGTGAAATTGAAAAAAATCCAGACATATATTGAGAGTTTTAACCCTGATATAGTTATGCTTCAGGAAACGCATCTTAATAAGGAATTCTCCTCCAAAGTCTATTTTTCATGGTCCCTTTCTCCATATTACTCTCCTGCATGCGACCGCAAAGGAGGAGTAATTACTTTAATACGTAATAGGTCAGATGTCACTATACTCTCTTCAACTTCAGATTTAAACGGAAGATGGGTCAAGGTTAAACTCAACATAGCAGGAGAGACATACTGCTTACTGAATATATACGGTCCGAATGTGGACAAACCTGACTTTTTCCATGAACTTAAAGAAACAATTCTGGAGGATATTGACTCACAATTGATAATGGCAGGAGATTTCAACATGATATTGAACCCGACAAAGGATAGAAAATCCAATTGTGCTTACAAAAAAACCAAATCATGATATGCACTACAAGATTTAATCACTGACTCCTCACTTCTTGATATTTGGAGACATATGCACATCAATGACAACTCCTTTACTTTTTTCTCACCCCCTCACTCATCCTATTCCCGTATTGATATGTTTTTGATTAGTGATTCCCTCACATCTTCTGTTGTGAAAACTGATATCTCGCCTATCTGTGTCTCTGATCATGCTGCCATCACCATCACGTTTAAATGCTGTTTGCCCTCTTCTATACCCAAACAGTGGCGTTTCAATAACTCGTTGCTACAAGACTCGCAGTTCTGCACCATGATGAAGACCCAGATAGAAGAATATTTTCACCATAATAAACCTGAACATACTACATGGATATGTTGGTGGGATGCCTTTAAGGCATATGTTAGAGGTATCACCATCACTTATACAGCACATAAACACAAACAAATGAAAGAGAAGATGAATATCCTTGAACATGAGATTTCCACTCTTGAGAGCCGACATCAGAACTCGCCAACAGATGTTTCAGTATTAATCCAACTTAACAAAGCGAGATTTCGCTATAATTCTATGTTGAGCCATAGTGCGTCGCAGGAAATGTTACAGCAATCGGCCTCATACTTTGCTGGGAATAACAAATGTGGTCACCTACTGGCTAAGTATCTTAAACGACGAAAGGAAAAATCATCTATTGCAACTATCAAATCAAATCTGGGGGCCGACATTACTGAATCATCAGACATAGCCCAAGCATTTATGGGATTCTACCGAACTCTTTACACGTCAGAAGTTCGAAGCCCGCATGGAATCATGGATTTTTTGGAACCCATTCCACGCAACTGTCTTTCTTTGGATGATAATAACCTTCTAGATAAACCAATAACTATCGATGAAATTTATTCAATAATCAAGTCCATGGCTCTCAAAAAAACTCCAGGTCCTGACGGGCTAACTGTGGAATACTACCGGGAATTCCAGGATGTCCTGGCTCCGTATTATTTACAATTCATTGAACACCTTACCTCTACAGGCGAAGCCTCCGGATCCTTTACAGAAGCGACAATTATTGTCATTCCGAAACTGGACAAGGATAACAGAATCATAACCAATTATAGACCTCTGTCATTAATTAATGTTGATGCGAAGATCTACGCCAAGTTACTCTCCATACGCCTGCAATCTGTCATCACCAAGATCATATCATCGGATCAAACTGGCTTCATCAATGGGCGACAATCCTGTGAAAATACGCGCATCTTCTCCCATGTTCTTACACAAGCACATGCCCAGCACCAGGATATCATTGCTGTGGGATTAGATGCTGAGAAGGCATTTGATCGTATTGAGTGGCCTTTTCTTTTCCAAACACTGCGCTGGTATGGCTTTTCTGAGAACTACATCACTAAACTGAAGGTCTTATACTCCAAGCCTTCCACCAGAACGTATGTTAACGGTCACCTCTCAGCGCCATTTCATCCAACTAGAGGAACTAGACAGGGATGCCCACTATCACCACTCTTGTTTAATCTGGCGCTTGAACCTTTATTACAACATATCCGTCACAATCCTAATATTACTGGCCTTAAGATTTACCAATATGAACTCAAACTGTCTGCCTATGCGGATGATGTCCTATTATACATCAATCCTGCTTCATTCCCTCACGTACTGGATACCATCAAGGAATACGCTGCAGTTTCAGGATACAAATTAAATGCAGGCAAGACAGAGGTGATGTCTATTACATATCCGGCTGCTGAATTCGATATAACTTCCTACGGAGTTAAATGGTCATCTTCCTCCATGAAATATCTAGGAGTTCTTTTTGGACCTACCATACCAGATTCTATACAACTTAATTGTGAATATATCCTTGATACCATTAAAAGGATTGTTAACAGATGGTCACCCTTAACCTTGACCTGGTGGGGCAGACTTGAATCAATTAAGATGATGTTGTCTCCTAAAATTAACTACATACTGTATATGCTACCATTTCAGCTGCCCTCTACATTCTACAAGCAAGTTGACGCTCTTCTCACGAAGTTCCTATGGAATTCTAAGCAACCCCGCATTGCGTTAACTAAACTGAAAGCTCCACGTATGTCCGGTGGAGTTAATTTCCCATCCTTTTCTCACTACCATAATGCATTCATCATGAGACAGTGGGCTCTAGGGCATTACCTATAATGATCAGGGATCCTAATCCTCCAGTTTGGATATTGGTTGAACGAGCATTGTATGGTAAACTACGGCTTCAGCTCTTGGCGGGCGTGCTTTTGCCTAAGAAGGTCATTACTGACTCTATCCTACTGGCTTATAAGTCGACCATTAACAACCTTGACTTGACATTCACAGATAAATGGGAGACATCGACTTTGATTCCTATTTGGAGAAATGATCGCTTTAAAATTCAAAATTTAACCATATCCTGGAAAGAATGGCAAGCATGCGATATTTGGACTGTGCAGGATCTTATGACTTCAAATGATTGGACACCCTTTCAAATGCTTTCAGAAGTTAAAGGACTTCCTGCTTCCCAACATTACAGATGGCTGCAACTTGTGCATTGTATTCGCAGTTCCCTGCCTATGGTTCTTAATTGCAGTGCTGACTCTGGCCTGCGTAGTTTTTTGCATAGGTCTGTTGGGCAAGTACCCTCTGCGTCAGTATGGTATAAACTTATGCAGATAACAGCTTTTTCAGGAATAACTGGAAATGGAAATGAAATGGAACTACAAACTTAGCCTCCCTTCTGATGCCATTGACTGGGAGTACCGTATTTTCGCGGATATAACGCGCGCGTTATACGTGATTTTACGTACCGCGCATACCCCTCGCGCGTTATATGCCTGAGCGCGGTATACAAAAGTTTTAAAACATAGTTCCCACCCCGCCCGACGCCCGATTCACCCCCCCAGCAGGACCGCTCGCACCCCCACCCCGAACGACCGCTCGCACGCGCTCCCACCCGCAACCGCATCCACGATCGGAGCAAGAGGGAGCCCAAGCCCTCTTGCCCGGCCGACTCCCCGACGTCCGATACATCCCCCCCCCGGCAGGACCACTCGCACCCTCACCCCGAAGGACCGCCGACTCCCCAACAATATCGGGCCAGGAGGGAGCCCAAACCCTCCTGGCCACGGCGACCCCCTAACCCCACCCCGCACTACATTACGGGCAGGAGGGATCCCAGGCCCTCCTGCCCTCGACGCAAACCCCCCTCCCCCCCAGCCGACCCGCGACCCCCCTGGCCGACCCCCCCACCCCCCTTCCCCGTACCTTTGGAAGTTGACCGGACAGACGGGAGCCAAACCCGCCTGTCCGGCAGGCAGCCAACGAAGGAATGAGGCCGGATTGGCCCATCCGTCCTAAAGCTCCGCCTACTGGTGGGGCCTAAGGCGTGTGGGCCAATCAGAATAGGCCCTGGAGCCTTAGGTCCCACCTGGGGGCGCGGCCTGAGGCACATGGGCCAAACCCGACCATGTGTCTCAGGCCGCGCCCCCAGGTGGGACCTAAGGCTCCAGGGCCTATTCTGATTGGCCCACGCGCCTTAGGCCCCACCAGTAGGCGGAGCTTTAGGACGGATGGGCCAATCCGGCCTCATTCCTTCGTTGGCTGCCTGCCGGACAGGCGGGTTTGGCTCCCATCTGTCCGGCCAACTTCCAAAGGTACGGGGAAGGGGGTGGGGGGGTCGTGGGGGTCGGCCAGGGGGGTCGCGGGTCGGCTGGGGGGGAGGGGGGTTTGCGTCGAGGGCAGGAGGGCCTGGGATCCCTCCTGCCCGTAATGTAGTGCGGGGTGGGGTTAGGGGGTCGCCGTGGCCAGGAGGGTTTGGGCTCCCTCCTGGCCCGATATTGTTGGGGAGTCGGCGGTCCTTCGGGGTGAGGGTGCGAGTGGTCCTGCCGGGGGGGGGGGGGATGTATCGGACGTCGGGGGGGCATCAGGCTTTCAGGATGGGGACAGACCTTCAAGGGGGGACAGGACTTCAAGGGAGGACAGTGCACGGAAGTCAGGGGGGGTGAACGGAGAGTCGGGACAGCGCACGGAAAGTCAGGGCGGGCAAAAGGAGAGTCGGGCAGCATGCGCGTTATATGCCTGAGCGCGGTATAGAAAAGTTTTTGTACATATCATCGTGATTTCTGCGCGCTATACCCCTGTGCGCGTTTTACAATGGTGCGCGTTATATCCGCGAAAATACGGTAGTTATGGAGGATTTTCTTCAAATCCATACGCTCTGCTTCGCTTTTACAATCTATATTCTTTGTGCTACACAGAGCTGTGTGGACACCACAACTATCCCACAAAATTGACTCGAAATCAACTTCTCTTTGCTGGTCCTGCAATTCACTTGAGGGCTCATTGGAACATTTACTTTTCTCCTGTTCACATGTACAGTCCTTTTGGGACAGGGTTTGGAAGACCATATGTGAAGTCCTACAAATCCATGAAACTCTGTCACTTGCTACCCTTATTGGTATGTGTCAAGTCTTATCGACTCCTTTACCCAGAGCTTCAGAAAGACTATTTACCATAATGATGGCACTAGCCATACAAACGGTACTGTATTGCTGGAAAGATCTCACTAAAGTGAACTTTCAAATGTGGTGGAATGCTCTTTGTCTTACTAGTAAATATGAGAGAATTTATGCTGAAAAGTCTCATCTAATGTCTAGATATCATGATATTTGGAAACCCTTACTAGATCATTGCTCTGTTTAACTTTTTGTGCTTGTTCTATGCATATCTAATAAGATACACATATTTCAAGATCTGTTATATGTAAGATATCTATTACATCCAAAATTCTGCGAATATGCATGTCTGAGTTGTTGTTCGAGAGATAGCAGTGACCACATGTACATCTTTTCTATTTGGTATTGTATTTTCTATTATAATCAATAAAAATATTTGAACTAAAATAAAAAGAATTCTACACTAACTTTTCTTCTAGATCAGGTTCCACCATCTCACTTCTAGGCATAGATTACTAATACCAATTAAAAGCCTGGACAAAAGTATGTTTTAAGCAATTTCCTAAACTGCAAAACATTTTCACAGCATCGCATTGCTCCAGGTATCTCATTCCATAAAACTGGACCTACAACTGAAAAACAGGATTTTCTAGTATTGGCATATTTAGGGTTACCAGACGTTTGGATTTACCCGGACATGTCCTCTTTTTAGAGGGCATGTCCAGGCATCTGTACGGCTTTTTAAAATCTGGCACTTTGGCTGGGTTTTGAAAATCAGATCGTATTGGGAGGGGCAGACTGAGAGGGTGGGGCTAGGGTTGAGGCTGGGGCGTGGTTTTGGTGGAATGGGGCAGGGATAGATGGAATGGGGCGGGCCTGGGGATGGGTCTATGGGTCCGGATTATACATATGTAAAATCTGGTAACCCAAGGCATATCATCCCTTTTTCTACATCTAATAACATAATTTTCGTATTTTAACACTCTACTCAGTCTATATATTATCAAACATTTTCTCAAATAGTCAGGTCTAGTTTGTAAATCCCTTATTGAATTCTTTTCAAAATTTTAAATTGTATTCGAAATATAATTGGGATCCAATGCAGTTTCGTTAAAACATAATATAACATCGTTCTTATAAACTGCATAACCGTAAGTTCAATGCGGTGAACAAAAGATTAAAAATAACATAACCTAAGGATGATTTAAATTAGTTCATGAAATATTTTGAAAAAAGATGAGTTTTCAATTGAGTTCTAAAGTGCTTGTAAGAGCAAGCACTATGCAACAGTGGCCTAAATTCTCTGTCATAAAAAGCAGCCTGAAATGCTAGGGTATGTTACAAGGATTTCTTGCTCTTACCACCTTGAGTAGACGGAAAATTCAACAATGCATGTGATTCTCTCCTATGTTTATGGAATGTTATGAGAAATCTATCGGTCATATAGTTTGGAGCAATACCATACGCAACTTTGTAACAAAGACAACCCAGCTTAAACAAAACAAGCGCCTCCACTGGAAGTCAATGCAACTCACGGTAGAAAGGAGTCACATGATTGTATTTCTTTAGACCATAAATTAGTTTGACCCCTGTATTTTGAATCAGTTAAAAGCCTAGCCATCTCTTTCTTGGTACATGTCAAATAGACACTGTTACAATAGTCGAGAAGACTTAGGGCTTCTTTTACTAAGCCGCGTTAGGGCTTTAACACGCGGAATAGCGCGTGCTACATTGCCACATGCGCTAGACCTTAATGCCAGCATTGAGCTGGTGTTAGTTCTAGAAGCATAGTGCGCTGTAATTTCCTGCGTGTGCTAAAAACGCTAGCGTACTTTAGTAAAAGGAGCCCTTAGAAGCAACGGCTGAACTAAAAGTTTAAAGCCCGGAAACTCAAAATATGATTTTATGGTACGCAGCTTCCACAATGTGTAATAACCTTTTTGCACCACAGCATCTACTTGTTTTTTCATGGTCAAGTGTTGATCTATAACAACTCCCAATATTTTAATCGTTGGATTGATCTTATAGAGTGTTCAGTCTATAGTAATTGATGGTTCATGTAAAATTCTAGGTGGAGACGCAACAAAGAATTTGGTCATCATGATTTAATTTGAATTTAAATTCTTGCATCCATGATTCCATCAGTTTCAGTATAGACTCAATTATTTGGGTAATATGAAATATATCTGTATTACAAGGAATGATGATCGTAATGTCATCAGCATAACTAAACAGTTTGTTCAAATGAAACCCCAGAGAAGATAGATACACATTAAATAATGTGTGTCTGTGTGTGTGTGTGGGGGAGGGGAAGGTAGGGAACCCTGAGGTACCCCGCAAGGATTTTTCCAAACTCCGGAAAGCTGATTGTGTGATCTAGCAAGTCAAAGGCGCTACTCAGATCAAACTGAAGAACCAATGCACTACTACCCTTGCTCAACAGACCATTTAGATGATCTAACATTGTAGCTATCACTGTTTCTGTACTATAATAAAATCTGAAGCCAGATTGAGAATCATGGAGCAAGGAATGTTGCACAAGATACTTCATCAACTGAATTTGGACCAAACCCTCCATAACCATAAGGAGATCGATGCCACAGGTCTATAGTACTGACTTTTGCTAAGTAGTAGGCTTTTCGTTTCTCCCTTAATAGTTTCTTATAATTTCTAACTTCCTCCCTCCAAAACTGGAGTAACGTGCTCAAAGCAGGATTTTCCCATCAGAACTCGAGCTGCTGAGTTCTGCACCATCTGCAGTGCCTTCAGTCGGATAGAAGGAAGCCCTAGATAGATTCCATTACAAAAGTCAAACTTTGAAAGCACCATGGATTGTAACACTTGTCTAAAATCCTAGCCTGACAAAAAAATTATTCAATTGCACTCCCTCCATATCCGCGGTTTCCGTATCTGCGGATTCATAATTTTTTGGCTGCTGACTCCGCCCCCTAATTTTCATCACTGAACTCAGCATTTCACATTGGAAATCGCTGCTCCCCTGTGGAATTGAATGGCTGACTAGGGTAGGAGCTGACCCGGACTCCACGCTGGCTTAGAGAAATTTAGAGGGCTGCCCCACTAAATGCTAACTTTTCAATTATCAGCCCTACTTGAGCAAAACAGGATACTTTCTGTGGCATTTTTGCCATGAGTGTACCGGCTGCAGTAGAGAGTGTCCCCCCTCCGATGGAATCTGGCGAGTCCTGCCGGGGCTGAGAGGAGAAAGGGAGCAGAGGCGGGGCTTGAGCATTGGGAACGTCGCTCTGCCGCGAGTGCACAGACTGTGGAGGAGGCTATTGTCTCTATCAGAGAGAGACAGGATCCCTTTTATCGGTGCCGTTCCTGCTGCATGTGTGCAGCCTGCAGGGTAATTTCCTTGCAATAAAGTTTGGCGGGCCCTGAAAGGGGTTGAGAAGAGTGCAGGAGCGGAGACGTGATTTGAGCATTAGGAGTTCACTATAGAAAGATAGAGCCTAGTACGGGCATTCGGCCCTCCTGGAGTAAATTGCAGGTTGGGTTATTCACGGTTTATTATCTTTTTCAGGGCTATTTTACCAAAACACCACGAATAACATGCATTAAGTTATTCGCGGTTTTTCGGAATTCACGGCTATGTTTTGCCCACATCCCCCGCGAATACGGAGAGAGAAGTGTAGTAGCTTTCTCATTGCAAAATATGCATTGTAATGTGGATTCTTCTTCCTACTTGCATCACTTTGCACTTGCTCACACTAAATGTCATCTGCCATTCAGATTTGCTTCTAGTCCAGCTCACAGCCTTGTGATTTGCAAACTCCCAATTCCAAATCTTCTGCAGCTTTTGCTACTTGTAAATCCAGAATCAAGCCTATGTTTATCCAGTGCTAGCTACTGCTGTACCAATGATCTACAGGATATAGCCTATACCAAGTTCTCTTCATCACCCATCACTGTAATAACTGCCTTATTGCAATCTCAGCCTAGCTCGCTTCCCATAAATTAAAGTTAAACCCAAGAGTCTGAAGCCATTTGCTTTAGTAGAAAGAAATCATCTTCGGCACCAGCCCCCTCTGTTAAGGGAACATCTATCCTGCTGAGAAGCACCCTGGACTCTAATTTGGACCTCAGAGGACACATATAATCTATTTATTTATGCAGTTTTCAAATACAAATCAAGCAATACATTTGTACTGCAATAGAGCCCCCAGAAAGCAATTAAAACATAGAAATGTCACCAACATAAGAAAATCAACATTGGAACTCTGTCCAGGTCAGAACAGTGGATCTCAATAATTTACAAAAGGGGGGTCAATGTGAGAAATCAAACAAAAAGAAAACAAAACAAAACGCTTACATGTTTTGTTCAAGCCACATTTAGGGGAGCTTAATCCGCAATGTTAACCACTGTTACTTTAGAAAACCCAGCAGGTAAACTCTCAGTGGCCAAGAAAGCTGACAATTTGGAAGGCAAAAAAATATTTATTTTAGTATTTATACACTGCTTATATGCTAAGCAATTTATATTCAGGTACTCGGGGATTTCTTCTTATCTGTTCCAGTGGGCTCACAATCTGACTAATGTATCTGTGGCAAAGGAGTATTAAGTGATTTGCCTAAGGTGAAAAGGGGCGACCCAGCTGGGTCCCAGAATGGCAGATGCTGAAGGGACAAGTAAGGCCTAGCAAGTACCGGTATATACAGGATTCTTTGTACATTTGCTTTTACTTAATGATCCCTTGATACCCAAATGTTATAAATATTTCCAAGTTTAATGTTATATAGCATGAAAAATGCATAAATCTTGCTGTATAACCTGAATATATAATCTGAAGACTAATCCCCTCTTTTATTAAACTGCGATAGCAGTTTCTAGCGTGGGGAGCCACGCTAAATGGCCCGCGCTGCTCCCGATGCTCATAGGAACTCATTGAACATCGGGAGCAGCGCAGGCCATTCAGCGCAGCTCCCTGCGCTAGAAACTGCTATCGCAGTTTCGTAAAAGGAGGCCTAGGTTTACTGGATTTGGGAAGGATGCCATACCATTCCCACCAAAAAAGGTATTCTGTCCACATGGCAGGGTAGCCTCACCATATTTCTGAGAATTAAATTAAAGGGGAGAGAGTTGCATAGTGGTTAAAGCACCCTGAGGTTGTGGGTTCAAACCCACACTACTCCTTGTGATCCTGGGCAAGCCAATTAATCCCCCGCCCTTCCCTAAGTATATTAGATAGATTGTCAGCCCACCAGGATAGGGGAAAATGCTTGAGTACCTGAATAAATTCATGTAGACCATTTTGAGCTTCCCTGGGAGAACAGTACAGAAATTTGAATAAATAAATCTTACTACACATCTAGGATGGAATTTAGGGCTCCTTTTACAAAGGAGCATTTTTTTTTTTTTTTTTAGCGCACGTGCTATAGCTTGCACTAGCCCAAAAATTACCGCCTGTGTAAAAGGAGGCGGTAGCGGCTAGCGTGCGCGCTAAAACCGCTAGTGCACCTTTGTAAAAGGAGCCCTTAATAGATGGCATCCAAAGTTAGGCACCAGGAAGATCTGCACTAAGATAGCATTCTGCAAAAGACCCTGTGCACAGAGCACCTTATGCAGAATACTAGCTTAGTGCAGATCTTGCACCTAATTTTCGACTTGACGAAAATGTATATAAACCAAAAACAAATCTAGATACTCAGAAAAGGTTTATAGCAGGGGTGTCCAACCTTTTGGCTTCCCTGGGCCACATTGGCCAAAAAAAAATGTTTCAGGGGCCGCACAAATGCGCAAACGCTGCAGCAAGAAAGAGGAGGGAGCCGGCAAGACGGTAAACACCCAGGGGCAGCAGAGGAAAACACTGCATCGCCCTCGACCGGGACCGCACAAAATATTTTAGGGGGCCGCAGGTTGGACACCCCTGGTTTATAGTATGACTAGTAGTATTAAACGAAGGAAAAAGGATCTCATAAATCCAAACCAAAGATCATTACAATCTCAATTGGCTTAAACGTGGATGGTGGTTTTCTGTCATCGATCCTTAAAAAACCTTTGATTATGGGATTATTTAAAAGTATTTATAGTAAAACAAACAAAAAAAAAAAGATTGTAAGTTTGTGCACACAATCAAGTTAATTTGAAGGTTTTTTAAGGATCGATGAAAGAAAACCTCCATCCACGTTTAAGCCAATTGAGATTGTAATGATCTTTGGTGTGGATTTCTGAGATCCTTTTACCTAACCTTGGACACTACACTTACACCTGTTGAAACTAATGGCAGTTGAATGTGTAAATGATTATTTTCTATAACATTGCACATAATTTCTGGGAGTGCCCCTGACCCACCCATCCCATGGAGCCATGCTCCCTTTTGAATTGCACACCCTAAACTTTCAGCACACATTTTCTGGAATAGTGCACTGGGTAGATTCCCTGTAAATCCAGATGAATCCCAATTAGCATCAATTATTGATGGTTAACGGCTTATTACGGTAACTGCAGATCTGGGATCTGTGCCCAAATTTGCATGCTCAACTTTGGGCAACTTATATAGAATGCAGTGCATAAGGGGCAGTTCTAGAAAGGTTACCCAAATTTGGTTCCCAAAATGCAGGACATTGAGCATAATTTCTATAACAGCATTCGGGCACCCAGATTCCATTACAGAATAGAACATAATCTGCGTTTATGCACCAAAATTTATATTTTCACATTTGGGGCTCCCCAAGCTGCCAGGATCATGCCTCTGATAAGAGATTTATGGACCTCTACCATGAGCCTGACTAAACCGAAAGGGATGGAGGGTAAGTTGATCTGGAATGATTCTACAAACAGTAGTGAGATGTGAAGGGGGGTGGCGGGGAATTGAGGACCAGGTGGCTGCTTTACAGATGTCTTCAATAGGAATGGAATATAGATGAGCTACTGAAGTCGCTGTTGCTCAAACCTTATGTGCAGTTACATGGCCTTCAAGCATCAGTCCAGCCTGAACAGAGGCAAAGGAAATACAATCTGCCATCCATTGTGGAGATGGTCCTCTTGGTGACAGGAGCTCCAAGCCTATTAGGACTGAATGACAGAAACAGTTGAGTGGTAGTTCTATGAGGTGTGGTCCGATCCAAGTAGTAAGCCAGAGCACGTGTACAGGCCAATGTGTGGAGTTCTTCTTCACCAGGGTGAGAATGTGGCCTTGGAAACAAAACAGGTAGAACTATGAATTGGTTTAGATGAAATTCCAAGATGATCTTCGGGAAGAACTTTGGATGTGTATGAAGAAATACCCTGTGGTAGTAAAAAATTGTATGGGGTGGATCTGAGAAAAGCACTTGAAGTTCGCTGACGCAGCATGCAGATGTAATAGCTACTAGGAAGACTACTTTCCAAGTGAGATGTTTGAGAGATGAAGATGTGAGTAGTTCAAATGGAGGCTTTATCAGAGTGGAAAGTATTATGTTAAGGTCCCAAACAACTGCTGGAAGCTTGAGAGGGGTTTAGTATGGTAAAGACCTTTCATGAATCTGTACACCAAGGTTTATATAGATAATGGATTTTTGTTCTGTTATATGAAAAGTACTAATAGCACTGAGGTGAACTCTGACTGAAGTAGTTTTGATACCAGAGTTGGAAAGGTGGAATAGATAGTTTAGGACATGATATTGAGTCAAGTTTCAAGTTTATTTAAAATTTGTTATCTCACTTATCAAACTTCTAAGCAGTATGCAAAGGTAAAATTAATAAAATATGGGTAATACATACATATAAAAAACAAAAAGCAATGCTCTTCTGCTAACGAAGAGAGACAAGCAGCCCAGCATAATTTCAGTGGAGAAAAAGACTTCAAAGCAAGCAGGACAAAATACAAACGGCACATAGCTGTGTATACCCACTGTCATCACAGATCAAGGAAAAACTCCACTTATTCCAGGCATGCCAGCTCACTTTCAGGCAGGTAATTGTATTATGCTGATAATACTCCCAAGCTTCAAGTTGACAAACAAACAGAGCTTAACTCCCCAGCAAAGGCCCACATAGCCAACTAATAAATGGCTTAGTCTCAATGTTCATTAATTTATCATTCCAGACAATGCAGCATAGTATCAAACAATCACTTTTCTCAGTTGTCACACTTGTTGCTGGCTGACAACTGATGTTACCAATGGGAGACCCTGTTTCACAGGAGCGTCTTCAGGGGAAAATCCACACTCACAGCATATCCAGCTGGCTACTGACAGAAGACGCGGCTCACTTCAAAAAGAGGAAATTCAGCGTTTGAAGTGAGCCGCGTCTTCTGTCACTAGTAGCCAGCTGCGAAACAGGGTCTCCCATTGGGAACATCAGTTGTCAGCCAGTGACAAGTGTGACAATTGAGAAAAGTGACTGTTTGATACTCCTCCAGTCCCTTAACCATTTTTGTCACTCTTCTCTGGACCCTTTCAAGTAGTACTATGTTCTTTTTCATGTACGGAAACCAGTGTTGGACACAGTATTCCAGGTGGGGGTGCACCATGGCCCAGTACAGCGGCATGATAACCTTCTCTGATCTGTTTGTGATCCCCTTCTTAATCATTCCTAGTATCATATTCGCCCTTTACAACGACGATGATGCACATTGAGCGGATGGCTTCATCGACCTGTCGACCAGCACTCCAAGTCTCTTTCCTGGGGGTCTCTCCAAGTAACATCCCAGACATCCTGTATTAGTGTATCAGATTTTTGTTACCGACATGCATCACCTTGCACTTATCCATGTTGAACCTCATTTGCCATTTTGCAGTCCATTCCTCGAGTGCATTTATATTTCGTTGTAGGTCTTCGCAATCCTTCTGTGTCCTAGATATCTTTCAGATGGATTAATCCATATGCTATCAATAAATGTGTATGATTTTCACAATCTAATCTCTTGTTCCTACCTCAGTTAGAGCTCCCTTTGAGTGATCTTGCCGACTTGTCTTTAGCTATCAAGCCCCTCTGTTATGGAATTTCTTGCCATTTAAGCTTTCAATCAAAAATGGGCCAAATTTAAATCTGATCTAAGAATATGAGGGTCAATTTTCAGTGGCGCTGATCAATGCATTTTAAAACATCTATATAGTCAGTGTTGTCATCCTCCTTAATTTATAACAGGGCACTTAATTTTAAATGCCTCTTGTGCACATTTACCCGTGTAAATGGCAGAAGCACCAAAGCATGATTCTATAATAACATGTTAAAATGCCATGGTGCATCATTGTTAGTTGGGTGCAGTGGCATAGTAAGAGAGGGCAGACCACCCAGGGCGCAGTCCTGGAGGGGCACTGGCACCTCTCCGCCCCCCCCCCCCAGACACACACATAGACCCTTCCTTCCCCCCTGTACCTTTTTAAAATCTTTGCCAGTGCAAGCAACTAGCCTGCTGCTCGTGCCGGCTTTGCTCCCTTTTAAGTTACTTCCAGGTCACGGGGCCAGGAAGTGATGTCAGAGGGAAAGACAATGCCAGCACGAGCAACAGGTCGAGGGCATGAGTGTGGTGTGGGAGCGTGGAAGGAGCGGAGGGAGGTTGGCATGGAATTCCCTTGCTTTTTTTCAATATAACTTCAAGAAGCTCTTTGCTTCGCTGAGGAGGCCAGCAATCTGCCTGCTTGTTCCCCGTGGTATAGCTGATATTTATACAACTTTATTGCCTGCCGCAACGGAATTAGCTGCGACACTTATAGGAATTCTATGAGCATCGGAGCTAATACCACCAAGGGCAGCGATGAAAAAAACCTAACATGATTTTGTTAAAGGAGGGTGGGGGGGATAAATGTTTTAGTTTTGTTGTTCTGGATATTGTCTCCACTCTTATTATTTGTGAACTTGTTAAAGTTATTTGTGGTATATAAACAATGACTGTAATGTATTAAACCACTGTTCATAAAATATCAATGCAGTTTACATAAAATTTCAAATGTTATAGTAAGAAAGCAAACCATAAAGTGGGACCAGTTATTGAGAAAATGCTACTACAGATACAGTCATAAGTGATCTGTCTAGTGGTTGCGATGATTAGCAGATTTTGTTGAAGTGATTGAAATGTCCATCAGGGTAGGTAGGGGGTCAGAAGGTGATCAAAGCGCTTTTGTTTGGTGCATTTTAAAAACTAAAAATAAGAACATAGAACATAACATAAGAATTTCCGCTGCTGGGTCAGACCAGTGGTCCATCATGCCCAGCAGTCCGCTTACACAGCGCAAATTCTTGTTCAGCAGGAACTTGTCTAACTTTGTCTTGAATCCCTGGAGGGTGTTTTCCCCTATGACAGATTCCGGAAGAGCGTTCCAGTTTTCTACCACTCTCTGGGTGAAGAAGAATTTCCTTACGTTGTACGGAATCTATCCCCTTTTAACTTTAGAGAGTACCCTCTCGTTCTCCCTACCTTGGAGAGGGTGAACAACTTGTCCTTATCTACTAAGTCTATTCCCTTCAGTACCTTGAATGTTTCAATCATGTCCCCTCTCAATCTCCTCTGTTTGAGGGAGAAGAAGCCCAGTTTCTCTAATCTTTTGCTGTACGGCAGCTCCTCCAACCCCTTAATCATCTTAGTCGCTCTTCTCTGGACCCTTTCGAGTAGTACCGTGTCCTTCTTCATGTACGGCGACCAGTGCTGTACGCAGTACTCCAGGTGAGGACGCACCATGGCCCGGTACAGCAGCATAATAACCTTCTCCGATCTGTTCGTGATCCCCTTCTTTATCATTCCAAGCATTCTGTTTGCCCTTTTCGCCACTGCCGCACATTGCGTGGACGGCTTCATCGATTTCTTGATCAGAACTCCCAAGTCCCTTTCCAGGGAGGTCTCTCCAAGTACCGCCCCGGACATCCTGTATTCGTGCAGGAGATTTTTGTTACCGACATGCATCATTTTACACTTATCCACGTTGAACCTCATCTGCCATGTCGATGCCCATTCCTTGAGCCTGATTATGTCACATTGCAGATCCCCCTGCGTCTTCACTACTCTGAATAACTTTGTATCGTCCGCAAATTTAATCACCTCGCTCGTCGTACCTATGTCCAGATCGTTTATAAAGATGTTGAAGAGCACGGGTCCAAGCACCGAGCCCTGTGGCACCCCACTGGTGACGCTCTTTCAGTCCGAGTATTGTCCATTTACCCCCACTCTATGTTTCCTATGCTCCAGCCAGTTTTCAATTCACATATTTCACCCTTGATTCCATGGCTCACAATTTTCCGAAGTAGTCATTCATGCGGAACCTTGTCGAACGCCTTCTGAAAGTCCAGATATACAATGTTGACCGGGTCGCCCTTGTCTATCTGCCTGTTTACTCCCTCGAAGAAGTGCAGCAAGTTTGTCAAACAAGGTCTGCCTTTGCTGAAACCGTGCTGGCTGGTCCTCATCAGCTTGTGTCCATCAAGGTGATCAATGATGAGGACCTCTGTCAGCGCCTCGACCATCTTTCCCGGTACCGAGGTCAGACTCACCGGTATGGGAAGCCAGTGTGCTGATTTTAACAGTGTGGTAACGCAATCACATTTTTTCCTTACAGTGATTAGTTTGATAGCAGTATTTTGTATCATTTGAAAACGTTGAATGTCTTATACTTGAATGCTTTGGTAAAGGGAGTTGCAATTGTTCTCAATTGGTGCTAAATGACACTAATTAGAAATTATGCATAGTTGAGATTCTACAAATTGTGGAAACAAAATCCACTGTGCACAACTGTAAGAGGGGTGGGAACATGCGAGTGGCATGGGTGTGTAAGGGGCATATCTAGTACTTACATGTACATGTTATACAATACTAGCAGTTACACACCTGTCAACAATTAGGCACGAATGTTTACATCAGCCATTTGGTTAGCATAAGTACTTGAACCTAAAATTAGCTGCAGACTTATGCTAGTATTCTATAATGGCAATTACACATGTAGTTGCTGTTACAGAATCTGAATTTAGGGCCTGCAAAATGGGCATTTACCGCTTGGCAATTACCGGTAGGCACCTCATCCAGAAATGCTTCTATTTTTTGGACAGACGCCTTAAATGTAGGCCAGCATTTTTATAGGTCTACATTTAAGGCATCTGACTCATGCCTATGGAAGCGTCTAAGCACGTCTGCGAACGCCTAAGACCACTTCCGGTATAAGCCATGCCTTTGCTGACCTTAGGTGTCTAGATGCCTCCATAGGTGTGATTCAGATACCTACATTGTAGGCGTCCTTCGCCGCATCAATTTTTTTTTTTTTTAAATGTGGTCCTACAATTGGAACACTGTTTCCAGAATCAGGCCTCTTAGTGTACATCATCCCAGCGCCTATTTTTAGGTAATCTATTATAAATTACTTTCATCCTCCATATTCTCTATATGGTACCCCAAATTAGGTATTGATATTTGGGCACCAACTAAATTGGCTAATGAGATAATTAGTGTGTGTAATTGAGTGCTAATTGTCACCAATTTGAATTTGTGCACACATCTTACTATGAGCTATTCTGTAACAATGCATGCCCAAATTCCATAGGGGCCATGGTCTTGGGAGGTGCATGTGCAGCTCAGGGATATTCCTAAAATTTGCATACAGTGTAATAGAATACCAGGGACATGCACCCAAATTGGGTGCTGGAAAGTATACCTGGTGTCAGTAAGCGTTAAGCCCTGGTGCCCAAATTTGGGTGTTGAAATTGGCCCATAGTTCTATTCTATAATAGGTGCTCATCTTTGAGGGATGTTAGATGGACTCTACAACCTGCCGTTAACCAACAGAATAGGCAGGTTTACCTATCCTATATGCATGTAAAAAGCTGCAGGATCTCGTAGACAAGAGAGAAACTCATGCTATAAAGTTGTATAAATATCAGCTATACCACTGGGGGAACAAGGCAGGCAGACTGCTGGCCTCCTCAGCAAAGCAAAGAGCTTCTTGAAGTTATATTGAAAAAAAGCAAGGGGATTACAGGATATGATGAAGGTTACAGAACAGGAAATTTTAGATGAATTTAGACAATTCTATCCTATCCTATATTCCAGTGGTTCCCAACCCTGTCCTGGAGGAACACCAGGCCAATTGGGTTTTCAGGCTAGCCCTAATGAATATGCATGAAGCAAATTTGCATGCCTATCACTTCCATCATATGCAAATCTCTCTCATGCATATTCATTAGGGCTAGCCTGAAAACCCGATTGGCCTGGTGTTCCTCCAGGACAGGGTTGGGAATCACTGCTATATTCTACTACTACTAATCATATCCATAGTGCTACTAGACATTTGCAGTGCTATACATCAAAACAGAGAAGAGAGAGTCCCTACTCAGAAGAACTTAACAATCTAGTCAGGACAGACAAACTGGACAAGAAGGTGCATTGCAAAGTATCACGTAATGAGGCAGTGAGGAATGACTTTTTTTCGTAACGTTCATCTTCCTCAGCCAACTCCTGATCATCAGTAAAGTGACAAAGAAGGTCAAAGTGCACTACATAAAATAAAAACCAAAAAAGTACCAAGGGCCATCAAGTATGGGGCAATCAAAGAAAGACAGGAAATTCAGCAAACTGTCAGCAGGATGCACCAGGAAGGGGAAGGCCTGCCATTTTGAAGAGGCAGGCCTGCTGGCCAAGAGTAGGCATCATTCTGGTCAGCCATCATAAGTAAGGTAAAGGGGAGGGGGTGGGGTTGACAGTGGCATGGGGTTAGCGTGGCTGTGGGAGGGAGTGGGCCTGAGGCTCTCATTGGCCCAGATACCTAAGGCACAGAGGTTGTCAGAGGGTCACTATGTCAGCGGTGGGAGGGAGGGAGCATCTCTCCTGCTGCCGGGGGTGGGGGGTGGGGTTGGGTGTTGCTTGGCGGCGGGAGGGAGTGGGCATCTCTCCTGCCAATCTTCATTTTAAAAAAAATTCTTATCATTTGCATTGGGGGTAGCAGTGACAGGTTATTATGTTAAGAGGTAGGAGAGAGTGGGCATCTCTCCTGCCGATCTTCATTTTGGTTAAAAATTATTATTATTTTAATTTGCATGGGGGGGTGTCTGAACTGTCAAACCTTACTTTCCTATCAGTGCCTGAGGCAATCAGCACTCAGGCACTGATCAGAAAATAAGGCAACAATAGCTCAGACCTGTCAGCAAATTTTGGTTGCAAATGTGGCACAACGAGGTTAGAGAATCACTGAAGGATTATAGAGAATTACTCGGAGTGATTATTTAAATATTAATGACCTTGTTGCGCTACATTTGCATGGCAGTATAGGCAATTGCTAGAAAACTCAGAAAAGATCTTGGTAAGCTGTTTTAATAATCTGCCCCTAAAATACATGCACGCTAAACCAGCTGGAACCAGTTTAGCGAGCATGTTAGATTTTAGTTTTGAGAATCTGCCTTTAAGTGTATAGCCCTCGATGGAGACTGCCCCAACTTTGCTGGTTGGGCGGGCTGTGAACTTTTCAGCAGCCCCTCACTATCTGTGAAGCTTTCATGTATAAGAAACACAAAGCCTCCAAATGGTATAAATTCTTTAAATCTGTCAAATTTGAATGTGCTTTCAGTTTATAGGATGTTTGGCAATATGACACTGACTTTGTATTTGATGAGCAAAATAGCAAGATGCTTGGCTGTCTATCTACGTCTTTACATGCAACAATACTCATACAGCACAATGAGCTTATTTCCTTCTTCACAAAGCTTACTGGACTCCACATAAATTATCCAAATTCACACCTGATGCATCAAATCAATGCTGGTCATGTTTGAAGAATATGTTCCCTACTGCGCAATTTTTGGGATCATGTATGGAAAACTATAAAGGCTATTTTACATATTAATGACTCATTGTCATTTGATATTGTTATATTTGGTGATTTAGGCCTGGCTTCTATGATCAACATCACGCAATGTGTACACTCTTAAAAGGATTATTATTGATTGCTATTAAACTCATTATTGCTAACTGGAAGAATTATGTCTTAGATTATAAATCTTGGTGGAATATAATATGTCTATATGCCAAATATGAGAGAGTAGCGGCAGAAATAAATAGTTCATTGTCATCTTATGAAAAAATATGGATGACAAATACCTTTTACTCAACTTAAACACTGCTGTTTAGTATACTTAATTGAATAGTATACCTCTGCTCAGAGTACAGTGCCCTTACAGCTGTCAGGAACGGATTCCCAAAACCCATGTACTCAAGTGTAGTAAACAAAAAAGCCCAGCCCACCCGATCAAAGGCTTTCTCAGCGTCCAGACTGACAGGTATTTGATGATGTTTGCAATACGCCATGGATAACAGTAATTTGCGATCATGGACTACCGCCTGATGCCCACAGACAAATCCAGTCTGATCTGAACTGATTTAACCTAGGTAACACAACCGCCAGCCTGGACGCCAAGATGCCCGACAACAACTTAAGATCTACATTGATAAGTGAGATCGAGCAGTATGAGGTAACCTTCTCAGGGGCCAGTCCAGGCTTAGGGATTATACTAATCTGCGCTATATTCTCATGTGGCGGCAAAGAGCCACCCTCTAAGATGTCTTGAAAATAATTAGCCAAGGGGCGAACCACATCAAACTGCAAGAGTTTATAAAACTCTCCAGAAAACCTGTCAGGCCCCAGAACCGAACGAAGTTTAAGAGCAACTATGGCTTTCTGCAATTCTTTCCCAGTGATGCGGGCCCCAAAGACCTGTTGGTCTTCCAAGGTCAGCATTCCACATTGTGCCAGATAATCCTGTTTAACAGGAATAGGAGGAAACTCCTCCGCTGAATACAACATTTGAAAATAATCCATAAACAAGCAGCCCATCTCTGCCAGATGGGAAGTATGAGAGCCGCTAGGTCCTGCAAGGCTGCCACAAAACGGGTGCCACCACTAGTCCAAACCACACGGGCCAATAAGGAGCCAGCTTTATTACCAAATTTATAATAATGACCTTTGCGATAGAAAAGTGCCTTCTGGGTCTTTTCATGAATCAAAGAATTCAGACTTAACTGAGTAGCATATAGCAAATCTTTAGCCACCTTGGACAGATGCTGTATAAATGCTTTTTTTGCAACCCCTAGCTGCTTTTTCAGGTTCAGAATACCAGCAGCCAACCATTTGTTCCTAGCACAAACATAAGCTATCAGCTCACCTCTCATACCGGCCTTAGCCGTCCCCCAGTATAACGAAGGTTGAACAACATGTGGGGCATTATGATACACAAAGTCTTGCCATTTATTACTCAGAAATTCCCAAAACTCAATATTCTTAAACAAATAAGACGGGAATCACCAATTACGTGACCCAGGAGAACTAGGCCTAAGGTCAAGCTCAATCCATGTCATACAATGATCTGAGATCTCCTCCAGCCCAATCTGTGTCGAAGAAATCAAATCAAAAGCTGAGGAACTGATAAAGATGTAATCTATACGGGAATAAGTACCATGCGCCTGCGAGAGGTGTGTGTAATCCCGCTCAGTCGGATGTAAGGCAGATAAAATGTAAGGAGAGGTCCCCTACCCAAACGCCTGATGATCTATCCATCCAGGGATCCATTATTAGATTCATATCCCCTACCACAATCAAAGCAGTGTCTCTATATGGAGTAAGCAATGACAATAGTTTCCAATAAAAGGAGGCATCTATCTGATTAGGACCATAAACTAGTACCATCAGAAGAAAGTCTTGTCCCTGATATGTTAACTTTAAGACCAAGTAGCGGCCATTAGTATCAGACAGCAAAAGCTCAGTCTTACAAGGAGCAGACTTATGCATCTGGCCAGAAGTCTTTCAATTTGAGGTGCCAACGCTACTGCTATGGTGGAGATAAGCTGTCACAGTTGGCCCTCCGTAAACTCCCCAGTTGGAGGCAAGTCAGATTCAGCCATCTTGTCATCGGCAGACTGCGGTTTGCCCTTGTCTTTTTTGTTGCTTCACACGGATATACCCCCGCCAGTTTTCAATAAAAAGTGGTCCATACAACAATCAGCCACCAATAGCCAATATTGCAAAGACTCAGCAATCCCGTAATAATGTTAATTAAGAGCGGTGTGAGCAGGGGCCCAGGAGCAGCAGAATTGCACGTCTGCTCTCCTCACTGCATCACATGCATCTCTCGCAGACTTTATTTATAAGTAGATGTAATTTGTCCTTGCACTAATTGTCTGGTTATTTGGATTGTAATTTCTGTCTGTATAAATTTGAGATACCAATAAGATATTTGAACTAAAAATAGATATTGGCATAAATATTAGCGCAACAATTTGGGCAATTCTGTAATGTCTCTGCCAATATTTTGAAAGTATTAAGAATGCTTCAGGATGGCCACTTTGCCAGACTGCTCCAGATGATGCTACTATACTGAGCCCAGATGCAGAGAAAACCTGTTCATATTGTTCTGGGTGTTGCAAACCTTTGGAATAACAGGGCACTTTTTTCCTTGGGTATAAACAATTGTTAAAGCACAATTGTTAGTTAATGATTCTCTCACAGACCCGAAACAGGGCAAGATTCTCAAAACTTTAACACCGTCGCAAAACTGTTTTCCAGCATATTAGCGGCGAATTATCAAAACGTATTATCTCTGTCTTTAGCAAGGTTTCTAGCAGTCTCCGACAGTGGCATGCAAATGTGCTCTTTAACATTGAAATGAGCCTTCCAGTGGATTTTTAAAAATTGCCGAGGCATTTTCAAAGAGCGGCATTGGCTTTTGGTGACAAAAAGCAGTGACTGGTCCAGGGGTGTCGTTACAGTGCCAGCACTTGTGTTTTGACTGTGGCTAATGAAAAAAAAAATCTGAAAACTTGTATCTATATATTTTTAGTGGAGGGTAGTAAAATCACGCTTTTTTCAGTTTTGGGGCGAGACAAGCATGTTTCATGCGCGCTTTTTAAAAGCCAACATTTCTTCTTGAACGCGTGTATGATGCCCTTGTTTCTAGCTGTGGGTCTTGATTAAATTTTACATTAAAAACAAATTACAAGATTTATCTGAATTATAATAGTTTTTGGAAAGAAAGGCATGTTTTATGCACGATTGAAAAAAGTCGACTTTGCTTCTCCCCTCTCCCTTCCAATAGTGCAATAGGAGAGTGGAGGGTCTTTTACGGCATTTAGGAAATCTTCGCTGCTGTCCGCCGATCTTATTTGCATGCATAATTTTTTTAAGAATGTCTGGGGCTTTTAGATTCAGTATCAAAACGGCTGCGGTAGCAGAAAGTTGCTTTTTAATACGGGTTTTTGAAAATCCTGGCCTTAGAATGAGAGGCATGTCAACGTTGTCCATTGTCTCCGTTGCTTTTTGTATTGTTTCTGGAGCCACTGGTAGCTAAAATAAGGCAGGATGGGGATAGAGAGGATATTTGTGTTTGGTAACAGGAATGTTGTATTAATCTGTTGAATGATGATATGATGATATGTATGCTGCTTTATATTAATAAGGCTAGCTTACATTTGAAATGGGATTTGCAAATCATTTAGGATTTTAGCTCTTTTGCGGGATTTAATATTGGAAAGTCAGAGGCTCTCTGTTTCTCAATGGCATAGGCATGTACTGAGATAAGGTAACTTAGTGTGACTTGGACAAGAGGTCATGGACTGAAGATGAGGGGGGACAAGCCCAGGAAAAATGCCAGGAAGTTCTGCTTCACACAGTGAGTGGTGGACACCTGGAACGATCTCCCGGCGGAGATTACTTCGGAACCCACCGTTCTAGGATTTAAGGGCAAGTTAGATGCATATCTCCTCGCAAGGCGCATAGAGGGATACGGGTGATTAAATTTTCGCCAGATTACACCTGGCCGGGCCTTTGCAGGAGCGGATCACCGGACTTGATGGACCCAGGGTCTGATCCGGAGATGGCAGATCTTATGTTCTTATGTTCTTTTCAATGAGTGTACTGTAGACACAGAACATCACTGAGAAACTAGAATTGGTATGGCAATTTTGTTCCAGATGAAGGGATTTTCCAGTCTCCTTGCTTGGAAGGGTCACCTTAGTCAAGATGGTACTACCTCTGAAGCTTCTATGCCCACTTATGGGTTAAGAGGCAGATGAGAGGAAGTATCATAGGATCATACATCCTTCATATGTCAACATAACCCTTTCCAAATTAATTTTGCAAAACTGGTTTGGGATAAATGACAGGGAGGGCTTAGGCTCCCAAACTTACCCCTCTTTAATGTAGTGGCTCTGTTGCAGTTTTCAATCTTTCTTTTATTGGGGGACCGGGGTTGGGATTGAGGTCCCCAGCAGAGAGCAAGAGAAGGAGTAAGAGAATACAGATGAGTTTGGGAGAGGCATGGGGAGGCCACACCGCAGTCAAGATGCACACAGGAAACCCCATAGCTGGTATCCTTATGACAAAGCACCTAGACCCAAATTCCCTCTGTAAATGTTAATAATGTTAAATTAGGATGAACAAAATGTATTATATTATAACTGTCAGGCACCAGTTGACTAATGTATTATGTAACTGTAAACAGTGTTACCTGTGAATGTTAACTGAGAATGTGAAGGTTAATTTAGAATCTGTGAATGTTAATTAAGGAAGTACAATTGTATTATATAAATGCCACTGTAACCCTATTGACTAATTATTACTAAGTAACTCATTTTGTCAAAGTATTATGTACATTATCTTGTAACCCATTCTGAGCTCCCTGGGGAGGATGGCATATAAAACAAATTCAATAAATAAATAAGACTAGACTGAATGAGAGGGAGAAAATATTGAAGCTTTAGGGCTGAGAAGGTGGAGGACAAAAGGGAGGGTGTGGTGGTGAATCCAAAAGTGGTGGTGGTGAGGTTCAATGGTCTGGCGTGAAGAGAGAGATTGGGAAAAGTCAGTATTAAGAGGAGGTAGTGCACAGAAGTCTTGGGGTGGAGGAGGAGGGGGGGGGAAGGAGTGGGCACCAGACACCTTCTCAGTGGACAATGAGATTTATTCTGGATATGGGAAAATTTCCTAGGCCTAGATTGGTAAGATTAGTCAGACTTGTGGGGCTTTGTGAGACAGTGGTGGCATGGTCAAAATTGCCTGGGAGCAAGTGTCATAGGATGAGGGTGAGAAGTGATTATGTGAGCACTGAGGGTAAGAAGGTAGGGTTAAGAATAGGTAAAAATAGATCTCCACAAAAAAATGGAGGAATCAGGGTTTCCAGGAGGGGTCACAAGTTTGTGTTGAAGCAAACTTCTAGAAGGCAGGGCAGTGTGCTGTACAATTAGGAGATCAGTGCCAATCTGTTCCCTGAGCATTTTCAGCGACATCCTATTTCTTTCATTGTTTATTCTAAGCACCCTCAAAGACTCTCAGTTTCAGTGCCTGTACTGCCAGTCTATGAGCGTGCTCAGAGACTATTTCAGTACATCTTTGAGTAACAATACATCTGGACTCTTGTATATCACAAATTATCTTTTGATTCTTAGCTTCCCTGACGGTAATCTGTGTTTGACTGGCTGCAAAATCTGAGAGATAATAACTTATTCTGCAAAGGTACATTTGTGTATGATCTGAACATCTTCTCCGACAGCAGACTGCTTCCGCTGAGTGGAGCTGATGTGTTTTTGATGGCCCGGACAACTTGCGCTGGCCATTACCCAAAGGTTGTTTATGAATGCAACAGTAAATCCATTTGCAATATGTCTTAAGATATTGAGTTGCTTATGAGGTGTGTGCATGTATGTGCAAAGAATTTATCAGGAAGGAGGTATGATCTTGGGTTTAAGAACATGAATTTTATTTTGTGAGAGTTCCAATCCCAGCTCTATCACTGACCAGGTGTGACCTTGAGTCACTTTATGTCCTTGTGACTCTATTCTATTTCCAGTTCTTCTGTTCTCTGGTGTGACCTTGTACATAGATTGAGTCTTTCTGCTCTGTGATGCCTTTTAAAAGATCAACATAAAAAGATGTTGCAGTATGTGAGCTTTTGAAATCAGATGCAACACTGGCAGTCACTTTATCTCCCTCTGCCTGAATTCAAATGCCAAATCTGGAATAAGTATGTTTACAGGTAAAAGAATACTGCCTTTTCTTTAGTCTGGGTCTAATATTTACCAAACAGTGGTTAAATAGCCCGTGAATGTACCATTTTACCACAAGAAAACAGGACTCACTAATCTCTGGCAGCTTACAAGGTGGGATGGGGATGGGAATGGGGGTAGGATTAGTCAGCACTATTTTGTAAAATAATATTAGTGAGGTAGGAGCAAATGAGTATTGTTCTTCTTTCCATTAGAGACCAGGTATTTGCAAGTAAGCCTGAGGGTGAGATCTGGTGGTAAGGAGCAGGGAAGGTACTGGTTTATGAGTTAAGGGGAAGGGGCAATTTTTGAAAATGGTGGGCTACAGAACTTACATTTGTTTTTATGAGCTTGGGTAAAGCTGTTGGGAGACGGAGAGGTGGCACATTTGGACCGCTGGTGACCTTTCCTGAAATTGGAGGGGAAGGGGAAGGGAATCTTGTTTTCCACATTGACATGGGGTTACCAGACATCCAGGAAAACCCAGACATGTCCTCTTTATAGAGGACTGTCTGGGTATCCTGAGGGATTTCCAAAACCTGGCAGTTTGTCCAGGTTTTGGAAGTCCCCGAGCTCGGGGCTGCATCTGAAAACCCTCTGTGCGTGCATGGACATCAATGTGATGATATCATACGCACACGTGCATGCACGTGACATCATCATGTTGACATCTGTGCATGCACAGAGACCCTCCAGACACAACTTCGAGCTCGGGAAGGAGACTGGAAGTTTGGGGGGGAGCGGGGCTGGAACATAATGGGACGGAGCCAGGTGTCTTCTTTTTTTTAAAAGAGTAAATCTGACAACCCTATGTTGGCCCCTTTAACAACTATTCTGAGAGCATCTGCTAGCACATTTATGTGCCAGTGCTCCTGGTGGAATATCAGCTCTGTCTCTTGAGGTATTAGTAACTTTATGGAAATAACTTTCTACCTGATATTCAAAATGATTTAAATAGCCTAGAGAGAGTCTTGGTGGTTTAAATCACTTGTCCATGGCTAACTGCACATATACAGTGGCATTTAACCAGTTAGTGCCACTGAATATCAGGGATATCTTGAAAACCCGACTGGCTGGGGGTCCTCTAGGATAGGGTTGAGAACCACTGGTTTACACAATCAAAGCAGTTTACATGGGGCAATGAAGTGTTAAGTGACTTGCCTGGAGTCACAAGGAGCTGCAATGGGAATCAAACTGAACCTTAGGGTGTTGAGGCATCTACTTTAATCACTAGACCACTCCAAATAGTTCAGCTTATGTTCTTAAGGTTGAATATTGCACTTAACCACTTAAGAAGGGAAAATAGAACACTGGATAAATTTGGACAGAGGATGTTTTAAATATCCATGCTAGCAAACAGAATTTTAAACTACAATTTTTACATTACTTTCTATTTAAAACATAGAAACATAGAAGATGACGGCAGAAAAGGGCCATAGCCCATCAAGTCTGCCCACTCTAACAACCCCACCTTGAATTTACCCCCCTAGAGATACCACATGTGTATCCCATCTACATTTTTACCCCCCTAGAGATCCCACATGTGTATCCCATTTCCTTTTAAAATCCGGCACGCTGCTGGCCTGAATCACCTGAAGTGGAAGTTCATTCCAACGATCGACGATGAGAAAAGTCTCTCATCCAAACACTGTCTTTCTATGATCAGTACATTCCATCTCAACATCTTTCTCATGCCTCTGCTGTCTCAATAGTGATGCCCAGACAGGCCTGGATTGAACCTTAGATCCAGATGCCAATGTTCAGGACCATATCTCTAACATAGCTTGTTTAGGAGATGATTTATTTGGAGATCGTATAGAGGAGGCCTCACAAAAAATCAAGAGACACACAGATTGCATGACTACTTTGTCTTCTTCAAAATCTCACCAGTCTCAACCGTCAAGAAGATATTCTAGCTTCTCTAGGTGGCTTAACTACTACTCATGACAGAAGTAATGTCAGTCTTCCAAAGGTGCCCAAGATAACAGAGGCAGCAGAAAACATCTGTACCATCTCAGCCTAAGCAGCAGTAGTCCTTTTGACTTAATTCTGGAGAGCATGGCTAGTATATCTCATCCTTTACCCCAAACTATACCTATAGGTATAGGAGGTCATCTTCTCAATTACTATTACTGTTGGACTCTGATAATATCAGACCATTGTGTCCTACAGGTCATTAAACAGGGATATGCCCTTTGTTTACAAAAGAAACCTCCAAACCATCCTGCAAAAGAGTCTCTTTTCAATTCCCAGCAGATGATCCTCCTTCACCAAGAGCTGAATCAGCCTTCCTCCAGCTCAATGTGATAGAACGAGTTCCTCTGCAGGAAAGAGGCAGAGAGTTCTACTTCACATACTTCCTGACACCAAAATAGACTGGAGGTCTGTCCAATTCAGGACCTCCATGCTGTCCAAAAATACTTAGTGAAGGAGAAGTTTTGCATGGTCTTGCTGGGAACCCTGTTATGCCTATTGGAGAAAAACTACTGGCTCTCCTCTCTGGATCTCAAAGAAGCATATACATTTCCCCCTCCGAATCCATGGTTTCAGCATCCGCGGATTCGGTTATTCACAATTTTTTTTGGGGGGGATGGTGGAAAAAAAGCTTAATTTCGGACCTTCCCCACCTCCCTTCCGCCTTCCCCCCGGCATCCCAGCCTTACCTGGTGGTCTAGCAAGCTTTTGGGATAGGAGTGATCTTCCTACGCTCCTGCCCCGTGCAGATCACCAATAGGAAATGGCTGCCATGAGCTCCTGTCGTAGTCTCGAGAGACTATGGAAGCTCACGGCAGCCATTTCCTATTGGTGATCTGTACGGGGCAGAAGCGTAGGAAGATCGCTCATGCCCCAAAAGCCCGCTAGACCACCAGGTAAGGCTGGCATAGCTGCCCAGCCCAGAAAGTCTCTAGAATCTTAACCATATCCCATTTAAAATTACTGATTCTTTGTGGGATGAATGGATAAAGTGGCTCTATAGTATTAGTTTTAGTGCAAGCTAAAATATGGACCACCTCACAATTTGCTAGTCCATATCACTGTGCATTCCCTTCCGTCTTTTAGCATCTCACTGTCTGTGATTTAACTTACATCCCTGTCACTTTCCTTACTCTCTCTATCAAATGTTCATTGTACTATTTTTGCTGATTCAGAGTGTTTGCAAGCTGAAGGGTCAGCAGCCAGAAGCCTATGAGTCTGTAAAAGTAAGCAAGTGCTCAATTAAGAAATAATTGCAGGGAATAAAGCTGCTGTGACTGAGCTTCTCTCTCAAGAAGCTTCCTAATGCTGTGTATGGTACACAGATTCTAGATCATGATTGTCTAACCTGCAGCCCAAGGACTACAACCTGGCCTGCCAACTTCATTTTTTTTGCCCCATGAACCTTTCTGACTTTACCCTTGCTTCCCCGCAGCAACTGGCCTGTGTGCTTGAGTCGCACAGTGCCGGATGTTGAGGCTGTTCCCGTGGTTTTAAGTCTCATGAGACTTGATACCGCGAGACCAACCTCAACGTTTGGTGCAGCACAGCTCAGCCTCGTGGTTAAGACCAGTCGTGGCAACAAAGCAGGGATCTCATTAGATTTCACGGAGCTTTAGCAGCAGGAAAGCATCCTGATAGAAGACGTTTTGCAGCAGAAAAAGTCCTTTGCAGACTTTTGCAGTCTACTTTTGCAGCAGGAAAGCAGGGATCCCGGTAGAGGACTTTTTGCATCAGGGAAGCATAGATCTCATCAAAGCAGATGAAGCCAGGTGAGGAGCAGCAGACAAGGGGAAGGGGGAAGGGCGGGCAAGGGGCACATATATGAGATTTTTTTCTTTTTGCTTCTTGCTTTTTGATGAAAATAAGAACATAAGAGATGCTGCTGCTGGGTCATACCAGTGGTCCATCGCGCCCAGCAGTCCGCTCACAAGGCGGCCCTTTTGGTCAAAGACCAGTGCCCTAACTGAGACTAGCCTTACCAGCGTACGTCCTTGTTCAGTAGGAACTTGTCTAACTTTGTCTTGAATCCCTGGAGGGTGTTTTCCCCTATGATAGCTTCTGGGAGAGCATTCCAGTTTTCCACCACTCTCTGAGTGAAGAAGAACTTCCTTACGTTTGTACGGAATCTATCCCCTTTCAACTTTAAAGAGTGCCCTCTCGTTCTCCCTACCTGTCCTTATCTACTAAGTCTATTCCTTCAGTATCTTCAATGTTTCGATCATGTCCCCTCTCAATCTCCTCTGTTCGAGGGAGAAGAGGCCCAGTTTCTCTAATCTGTCACTGTACCGCAGCTCCTCCAACCCCTTAACCATGTTAGTTGCTCTTCTCTGGACCCTTTTGAGGAGTAGCCCTTCTTCATGTACGGTAACCAGTGCTGTATGCAGTACTCCATGTGAGAGCGCACCATGGCCCGGTACAGCCGCATGATAACCTTTTCCCTTCTTTATCATTCCTAGCATTCTGTTCTCCCTTTTCGCCGCCGCTGCATATTGTATGGACAGCTTCATCGACTTGTCGATCAGAACCCCCAAGTCCCTTTCCTGGGAGGTCTCTTCAAGTACCGCCCTGGACATCCTGTACTCTTGCCTGAGGTTTTTCTTACTGACATGCATTACTTTACATGTATAAATACTAAAGAATTCAATATTCATAACCTATTCACATTGAATCTCATCTACCATGTCGATGCCCATTCCTCGAGCCTGGTTATATCACGTTGTAGATCTTCGCAATCCCCCTATGTCTTCACTACTCTGAATAACTTTGTGTCGTCTGCAAATTTAATCACCTCGCTCGTCATACCTATGTCCAGATCATTTATAAATATGTTGAAGAGTACGAGTCCAAGCACCGAGCCCTGCGGCACCCCATTGGTGACACTCTTCCAGTCTGAGTATTGCTCATTTACCCCCACTCTCTGTTTCCTATGCTCCAGCCAGTTTTTAATCCACGTGAGTATTTCTCCCTCAATTCCATGGCTCACAATTTTCCGAAGTAGTCGTTCATGCGGAACCTTATCGAACGCCTTCTGAAAGTCCAGATATACAATGTCGACCGGGTCGCCCTTATCTATCTGCCTGTTTACTCCCTCGAAGAAGTGCAGCAAGTTTGTCAAACAAGATCTGCCTTTGCTGAAACCGTGCTGGCTGGTCCTCATCAGACTGTGTCCGTCAAGGTGATCAATGATTAGGTCCTTTATCAGTGCCTCTACCATCTTTCCCCGTACCGAGGTCAGACTCATCGGTCTGTAGTTTCCCGGATCTCCCCTCGAACCTTTTTTGAAGATCGGCGTAACATTCGCCACCTTCCAGTCCTCCGGAATCTTTTCTGTTTTGATCGACAGATTGGCTATTAGTTGAAGCAGTTCATCTATGGTCCCTTTCAGTTCCTTGATGACCCTCGGATGGATGCCATCTGGTCCCGGGGATTTATCACTCTTAAGCTTATCAATCTGCCTGCATACCTCTTCTAGACTGACCGTCAACCCTGTCGGTTTCCTATTTTCGCTTCCAGCATATAGCCTGTGTATATCATCTTTGGTAAATACAGACGCAAAAAATGTGTTCAGTCTATCGGTGATTTCTTTGTCCTCCTTTAGCGCTCCCTTTATTCTTTGGTCATCCAAAGGTCCCACCGCTTCCTTCGCAGGTCGTTTTCCTTTAATATATCGAAAGAATGGCTTGAAGTTTTTTGCCTCCTTGGCTATTTTTTCCTCGTAGTCTCTTTTTGCCACTTTTACCACCTTATGGCACCGGCGTTGGTGTTGTTTGTGCTTATTCCAGTTTTCATCTTTTCCATTCCTTAAACAAGGTTTTTTTTTTTGTCTTTGATCACTTCCTGAACCTCTACATTGAGCCACGCTGGTTCTTTATTCTTTTTCCTCTTTGATCCCTTGTTGATACGTGGTATATATAGATTTTGCGCCTCGATGACCGTATCCTTAAAAAGAGACCAAGCTTGCTCCAGCATTCTTATAGTGTTTATCCTCTTCCCCACTAACTGCCTGCATGCTAGACTGGGGGGGGGGGGGGGAGTTGGAGAGTAAGAGAGAGACAGGCAATGCTGAATGGGTTGGAACAATGTCATAATCATGGGTGGTACACATTGTTAGTGTAGCTGGCAGAGAAACCCAGGCCCTGCCAGCTGAAGAGTCCTCTTTGGAGTCTGCCAAGCAGTCTCGTCCCTGCAGTAGTCAGCAGAGGGGTTCCAGCTTCTTTTTATGACATCCCCCCCTTCCCGCATGCTCAGTCCATTTAGCAACCCTGCACGTGTGCATAGGGGTTGAACTGAGCAAGCTTGGGGGTGGGAAGGTGTTGCAGCGTTGGTACTGGTGGCTGGAAGCGCGCTGTTGACTTCTGCAGGAATGAGACTGCTCATGAGGGGGACTCCAGAGAGGACTCCTCAGCTGACAGAGTCCAAGAATACTCACCAACCAAGGCATTCTTTTTTACTGCTTGGGAAGGGGGGTAGCAGGCAGTAAAGAAATGAGTGGATCAAGCCTACCCAGTCTGCCACCAGGCCCACCCAAAAATTGAGCTCTGGCTATGCTACTGGGCTGGAGAGACAGGAATGAGGGAAAACACAGCATAGGAGGAGGGTGATATAGAGAGGTACTGCTGGATAGGGAAAGTGAGATAGGCAGGGGGAATGCTGATTGATGCAGAGGGGAGGGAACAGAAAGACAGGCAATGCTGGATGATGGGGGCAAAGAAGGAGACAGAGGAGATAATGGATGTGGAGAGAAAGAGAGGAAATACTGGATGACAGGGAAAGAGAAAGGCAGGGGGAGTGAGCGAGATAGGGATAATGCTGGATGTGATGGGAGTGAGAGAGAAAGAGAGGGAGTAATGATAAATGGTGACTGGTGCAGGGGAGAGGAGGGAAAGAGAGAGGGAGACAGAAGCAATGCTGCATGCCAGGGGCAGACAATTTAAAAAAATTAAATGGCCAGACAGCAACAGTAGAGAAAATATTTTAATTTTTAATTTAGGATGAAGTAATGTGGTAGCTGTGTTAATCAACTTTAAAAGTTTAATATAAATAAAAGAAAAAATGGAAAACAAAGTGACACCTGTTATTGCACTAAATACATTTTTTGACTAGCTTTCGAAGGTCAAAACTTCCTCCTTCAGGTCTGGACAGTATAGTGTTGTTATAGTATGCTTGTCCTGATTTAAGGAAGGAAGTTTTGGCATCCGAAAATAAATTTAAAATGTAATAAGTTAGTCCAATAAAAAGGTATCACCTTATTTCTGTGTGTTCTGAGAGACTGCGCAAGTGTGTGATCCCCAGAATGAGAGTGTGAGTGTATGTGCACATGTGCGTTATGGCTCTCCAAAGTTACAAATTAAAATGTGGCTCCTGATAGAAAAAGGTTGGACGAGCTTGTTCTAGAGGGTGGCTGAGGTCCTACTACGACCATATGGATGAAAAGGAGTATAGAAGAGGGGTAGCCAGATGTTGATTTGGGAGGGGGCCTGAGGGTAGATGAAGGAGTCAGGCATTTCCTCTCGGTTCTAGCCCCCTGCTTCTGCCATTGCTGTTGCTGTGCCCCTCCCCCACTGCCACCACTACTATTGCTGCTGCCCCTGCTGCCACTACCACAGTTATTGCCATAGCTTAATCTTCCCCTCCCCCCTCCCACCCCAATTATATCTTTGCTGGGAGAGTTGCTCAAGCCCCGATAGCCAGAGTTTCTCTACTGGAGCCCAGCCTGCATTGACTTGAGCAGCGAAAGTCAGTAGGCTACTCCAGCCTTTGACACCCAGGATTTCCGAGCATGCTCAGTTCATATGTGAATTGAGCATGCGCAGAAGTGCCGCATCAGTCACTAGACCACCCTGCCAACTTCCTGCTGCTCAAGTAGTGTGGGCTGGGCTCTGGCAGGGAAACAATTCGGCTGGCAGGGCTTAAGCACTCCCACTAGCCATGTACTGGCTGTAATGGTGTTGGCGGGGGCATGCTCCCAAGGCCTCCAAGTGGCTACAACACTGGTACAGCAAAGAATCTTTTGAAGTTATCATGCAGGCCACCATTATGTCATTTCTTGTGGTAGCAAGTAGGAGTCAGTTCTTCGTTTGATTAGGATGTATTATACTGGGTTAAGTAACATTTGATTAGAATTATCATCCTCATCAGAAAAAGGTTAAATTATAGATGTATATAGAGAAAGCATCAGGAAATGAAGAAAAGATAGCTCCCTTCCCCCTTTTACTAAGCAGCGTAGAGGTTTCTACCATGGCCCGGAGGGCTAAATGCTCCGACGCTGCTCTGACACTCATATAATTCCTATGATCATCAGAGTAGTGTCAGAGTATTTAGAGACCTGGGCCGTGGTAGAAACCTCTACCATGGCTTAGTATAAAGGGAAGGGGAAGTGAAAAGGAAAGAAACAATAAGTGAAAGAAAGAAAAAAAAAGAGCAAGGAACGAGTTTTTGTATTTTTTTTTCCTCTAAGAGAAATAGAAATGAGGAAAGAAAGGATAAGAAAAATAGAAACTGAGACCAAAACAATGATATTTTAATATGTTGCAATAAATTGTGGCATTAAATAAAATACTATTCTTCTTCCCTCCCTTCCACCTTTTATGTTAAACAGCCACTTTAATGGGACTGGTTTTTTTTCATGTTATATTTTACCAGGATTTACTATGCATGTAAACTTGTAACCCGTTCTGAGCTCTCCTGGGAGGACAGGATATATAAATAAATAAAATGTGGACCACTTAACAAATCGATCTTTGCATCTGCTGGTAGAGAGCTTTCTTAGCCTTGGCTTATTCCCTCTCTCCCAATCCCAACCGTCATCAAATGCTGCCTTCATGCCTCTTTCCCCATTTCTTGCCTCCTTTCTCTCACTTCTGAATTCCTCTTTCACTTGAAAGAGAAATCCCTCTTTGTTCTTTGGTGCCTGACTGCCAGGTCCTTCATTCTCTCTAATCTTCGCTAATTAGCTGTTGAGTTCCTCTAATTACTCAATTTGCTCAGAACCCCCTTAGAAAGTCTTTTCTAGGCATCAGTCACTCCTGTCTCTCTTGTTGATAATTTACTTACTTGCAGTTACACCATCATCTCTTTGCTTTGGAAGAGGGTATCAGAGCAGGGTGAGGTAAATGACTACTGCATGCTTCAGATGCTTGAATCCAGTCCTAGCTAATGGCTAATTCAGATTTTTGCAAGTCAGATTCAGGAGCTATGAATTTGTGTATGCACTTGAAATAAAACCAGACTTGAACTAGGCAACCCTGGAAACATGAAGGCATCTAGCGGCCCTAAGAATGGAGATGGTCAACTCTGCTCCATGTGGGCTACAAACAGGATAGTCATAGTTAATATTCATAACACCTCATACTTGTGTACATATGGTCTGTTTAGGTTAATTTGCATCTATTGATCATCCTAAAAATTATACCTATGTGTCGTCCTCAAGGAGTGGAGTTGGTCATGTCTATTCCTAAAACATGCAGGTTTGCTGTACGACTTCAGTGCCCAGACAATGAAGAAAACATCTCTTTTTCATGTTTTTGACTGAGCAAAAGGAGAATGGTGATCTGGGCCAGGAGGCCACCAGACATTTCTATAAGCAGGTGCCTCTGTTTAAATACCCCAATGTTGAATGATGAAAGCCTATTCAATCTGGGCCCCTGAATTCTATTATAGAATCCTTAGGTACACCGATGCTAGGTAATGCTAACATATACGCACCCACAGTTACAGCAGCTACAGACCTGGCAAAACTGTGGCTAAAGTTACATGTAACTTACAGTGTTCTGAAAGTCGAGCATGTATGTGGGAGCCTCTTCCATTGCCTGTCCCCATTATATTTATGTGCTGTACAACTTACCTCCTTACAGAAGGGAACTTAGGCATCCTGCTAGTACTTACTTGCAAAAAAGCTAGAATTATGTTGTTTTATGCATACAAGTAGCCTGAAAATGTAGGCATCTCTTGTAGAATTGCCCTGTATATGATTTCCTGTTGTGCAACAGTGCTAGTCCTTGCTTCCATTTACCTCATATCTTCATTTTTTCCTCCTTAAAAGCACCTCTTCAATATACAAAAAAAAACAACAAATACTTATTAAGAACATAAAACATATTGGAGTAAATATTCAGCCAGACGTGAGCAGCATATTTTTAGCCGCCAGCGACTTTGTGCCCCAATATTCAATGCGGGTCCATGTCCAGACACCATTATTGAATATCCAGGTTTATGTGACTGACTATCTCTTATCAGATTAAGCACTTAACCGCCTAAGCAAAACCAGGTAAAAATGGGCTGAGACCAGTGGTGTAGTGAGGGTGGGAGGCACTTGGGTTTGTGGTGCCCCCTGCCCTCTTCTCTGCTCCCCTTCCCTTCCCCCATACCTTTTAAACTTCCCCGGTGCAAGCATCATCTCCAACTTGCTGCTCGCGCTGGCCTCAGCTCTCCCTCTGATATCACTTCCTGGTCCCGCGACCAGGAAGTGACATCAGAGGGAGAGCCGAGGCCAGTGCAAGCTGTAGGTTGGACCTGCTGCTCGTGCCAGCGAGGAGATAGAGGTACCCCTGTGATGTGAAGGCGTGTGTTTGGCAGGAAGAGGTGAGAAGTAACCAGGGCAGCGAGGAGGCAAGGAGCCTGTGCCTCCAATATGACGGCACCTGGGGTGGTCCATCCCCTGCCCGCCCCCTTACTATGCCACTGGCTGAGACTGAGTTTTATGCAGTCCAATTTGTTTGCATAACTTTGAAGGTTAAGTGCTAACTCTGCCCCTGAACCACCCACTCAGTTACTGGTTTTCAGTTTAGCAATTAGGGCTGATATTCAGTAGCACTAACTGTTTAATTGTTGCTGAACATCAGCAGATAACTCTTCATAAGTGACTTAACCAGTCAGGAGCCTATCTTGTCCACTTAAATCACTTTGAATATTGACCCAATTGGTTTGTTTTTACAGTATCCAGAATGTTTCAAGTGTATTGGTGGAAGAAGTTTGAGTTTCACAAACATTTATTTATTGGGATTTATTAACTGCCTTTTCAAGAACACAAAGCAGTTTACAATTCATTGAATAGTAATCAGGTACTCTTGTATTTTCCCTATCTGTCCCGGCAAGCTCATAATCTAACTGTACCTAGGACAATGGAGCATTCAGTAACTTGCCCAGAGTTACAGGGAGCAGGCTGAGATTGAATTCACAAGCTCAGAGTGCAGAGGCAGAAGCTCTAACCACTAGGTGTAATGATGGCCATATATTAATGAGGCTCCCAAAAATATTATTTATAAAATTGTTGAAAACAACCATGGGGATGATGCTTGAGGACCTTACCAGATTAGCACAAAATGGATTTCTTTTTAGATCTGTAATTCATCAAGTTGCTAGGACTCAAACATGAGTCGATGGCACCTAACTAACTAACTAGGGGTAACCTAACATATCTATATTCTCTCAAATGATGCCGTATTAGTTTAGTGCTCTTTGTACTCACAGTCTCAGACTGTAAGTTGTGACTCCCATCTAGGGTCGTAAAAGGGTTACAGTAATTCTACAGAGTAGGCGCTAACATTGCCACGCCAGTTATGAGCAGATGTGTTTAGAATACTAGCACACATACTATGGGCCAGATTCTATAAACAACACCTAAGCATGCCTACATTGTAGACACCGCTCGGCACAGCAGCCACTTATAGAATCCCGCCTAATGGTGCCTAGACATGCTTAGGCATTGCTAGGTGCTCCAGGGGTAGGTGCCTGTATATTAGGCCAGGTTTTAGGTGGCCTAATTTACAGGCACCTAACTCAGATGCTAGTGATGCCTAAGTCAACCATGCCTATTCTTTGCCCCTAACCACTCCTACTTTTCATGTAGACATCATTAAGCATCTGAAGCTGTACTCCTAAAAGTTTGATGACGAACCCTTCATTGGTTGTTTTCTTTTTTTTTTTTTTTGATTGGCTGAAAACTGGTGTGGTCAATTACCACACCAATTAAAGCAATATAAAAAAAAAGTTACGCACAATTTCCAATTTTAGGGTGTTAGTGGTGCCTAATGTAGGTCTGGCCCTATGTGTCTAAATTCTGTTCTACGGGTAGGTGCACATTTCTTATAGTGTATAGTTTGCAAATGGGAGGACATAAGGGCAGTGGCATATCAAGGTGTGGGGGGGTGGTCCACACCGGGTACAGCCCATAAGAGGGGGTTCCGAGGGCCAGCATATTCTCTTTGCGGAAGCGCAGCCACAGCATTCACAATTCACTGTTCTGCCAGCATCGGGCCTTCCTCTCTACCGGGTCCTGCCTTTGCAGAGCCAGGAAGTAGCAGAGGGAAAGCCCAACACTGGTAAGAGCAGTGAGTTCTGAACACTGCGCTGCCAACTGGTGGGGGGGACGGGTGTGACAAAGAGAGAGAGAAAAAAGGAGGGGGAGAAATGCTTCACCCCATTCAGGAGAGGGAGGGAGAGAAAAGGAAGACCAGGGAAGAGAGAGGAGAATAAAGAGATGTCATACCATGGGGGAGCAAGGGAGGGAAAGGAAGGAAGGAAATGAGATGCCAGACCAGGGAGAAAGGAGGGAGGGAAAGGAAAGAGAGGAGAATCAGAGCATGGAGGGAAAGGGAGAGATGAAAGGGAAGAAGAGGAGAGAGATGCCAGGGCATGGGGGAAGGGAAGGAAACTGAGATGCCAGCCCATTGGAAAGGAAAGAGGATGCCAGAGTATGGAGGGAGAATGAGATGGAAGGAGAAGAGAGGAGAGAGATCCCAGGGCATGGGGGAGGGAAGAGGAGAGAGATCCCAGAGCATGGGGAAGGGACAGAGAAAGAGGGCAGACCTTGATGGAATAGAGAGTGAAGAGAAGATGAGGAAAAAAGAAAACAGAGATGACAAAAGGTAGAAAAAAGATTTTTTTTGTGTGTTGCTTTAAAATAAAGTAATATTGTAGCTGTATTGATAAACAGTTGTAAATAGAACATGGAAATAAAGTTATCTCTTTATTGGACTAAGTCTAATACATTTTTTACTAACTTTTGGAGACCACAATTCCCTTCCTCAGGCAGTGGCGTACCAAGGGAAGGGGGGGGGGGGTACACCCTGGGTGCAACTCCTAGAAGATGCTCCTCCAATCCCTTTTTATATAGGGGAGGATGTTAAAAAATGATCGGCCCCTGGTGCCACATACCCGAGGTACGCCACTGCACAAGGGTGGAATCTGGACTGAATATGGGCAGGACAAAACGTTACACATTTAGGCCCAAATTCTATATACCTAAAAATTGGTGCCAATTAGTGCTGCACTAAGTGCACTTCTATAAAAGTTATGCGCACTGCGTAAAATCGTGCCAAATGCTGCTGAGCGCTGCTAGGCATTCCAACATGTAGGTGTACACTATTTATGCCAGCGTTTTCTTGGCCTAAATGCCTGCACCTAATTTGTATGCACAGCGTTGCCTAATTCAAAACCACATCCATGATCTGCCCCTAACCACACCCACTTTTAACTTCAAACCCACTTTTTATAGAATTGCACTTACAAGTTGTGCGCCTAGCTTTCAGTTAACTCCAGTCAATGTCAGTTAACAGGTATTAATTACCAATGATCGGCACCAAATAATCCTATTTAATTAAGCAATCAACTAATGCATGCTGATGTATTTGCATAACTTTAGGTGCCATATACAGTGGTGCCTCACACAACGAACTTAATTCGTTCCAGGAGCAAGTTTGTTATGCGAAAAGTTCGTTGTGTGAAACGCGTTTTCCCATAAGAATACATGTAAAACAAAATAATTCGTTCTGCAGCCCTACATTTCCCTCCCTCCACCTCACCTTATATGCAGAGTTTGCCAGCTTTCTTTTTCACCCAGCTGCACGCTTTCAAAAAGCTGTGCACGCGCAGCTGCTGGAGTTGATCAATGTTCTCCTCTCCTGCAACTTCCGGTTTCCGGTTGCGTCAGAGGAGAAGATTGAACAACAGAGCATGCGCGCATGTGCTGCTCTTTGAAAGTGTGTGGCTGGCCGAAAAAGAAAGCCGGAAAACTCGGCATCTAAGGTAAGGTGGAGGGAGATGATGGAACACTGCATTCAGACAGGAGGGTGCTGCTGTTCCCGGCTCACATTAGGAAGCGGCGAGAGTAGTTCCGCCCCCCCCCCGGGCCCCTCGGGCGACTTCGTTGTGTGAAACGAAGTTCGTTATAGGGAGCAAGACAAAAAGTTCGTTATGCGCAGCGTTCGCTGTGCGAGGCGTCCGTTATGCGAGGCACCACTGTATAGAATTTGGGGGTTACCCTCTAATTCGGTGTATTGCAAACTGTGTGCCGTGGCGAGATTCCGGGTGTGCCGCAAGACACTGCCGAGGAGGAGAGGCGCTAGCTGACTGCCTACAGGACGTGCCGCTCGTGGTTAGAGACACATGCTGTAGGAAGTTAGCCGGCACCTGCGCCTCTTCTCGTCGGCGCCTCTCCTCTTCTCGGTGCCTCTCCTGCTCCAGCACCCCCCACCACCACTGGTGCCCCAGGGCCCCATCTGGAGGGCCTTCGCGCACGCGCAGATGTCAGCGTAATGACATCACGCATGCACGCAACATCATCACATCAATGTCCGCACATTTCCAGATGCCCTTCAGCTGCAGCCAGGAATTTATTGTGCTGCCAAGTAGAAATTATGAGTGGAGAGTGGCTTAGGCCTCGCTAAGCGTGATTCTTTAAAGGACTTAGGCCCCCCATAGTGTAGGCCTGTAAAACCCTGGCCTACATTGCAGGCGTCGCTAAACACGATTGACATGTGCACCTATTGGCATAAGAGTTAGTATTCTATGATATAAGCATGCAAATAGCATTTAAATTTAAGCACCAAGTTACAGAATGAGAAGGAATGACCTGGAGCAAAGGTATAGGAAGAAAAGGTAAAGCTCAGGTCACATAATATTTTTTACCAGCTGAAATGGGTCGCAGCTGCAAAAACTTTGGAAAGCCCTAATACAAATAGCCTTCTTTTCAAGCCATCTAGTCAGGCTGGTTATCACAATATCCTCCATGAATAAGCATGAGGAAAATCTCTCTCTCATATTCATGGTGGACATCATGAAAATGATATTGGCTGGATTGTTTGCGAGAATCAGACTGACATCGTCCAACAACTGAGAGCCAAAGCCTGTAAACCGGCACCCAAACAAGGTGGCCATGGCAATGGAAAGAGCCCCATAAAAAAAACAAAGTGAAGGAAACGGAAAATGAAGTGAGAGCAAGGGGACATTTCCCATAATGACACAATACCCTGGTCTGATCAGGTGTGACAGGCCATCTCAATAACCAGGGCCACACAGGGGTGGGCTGGAAGCTGCAGGGACATTTCTAATCCATTTCTGGTTAGCTTCATATTAGTGAGTGTCTTAGTCCATCGAACCAAGGAAAGATGAGGGATGCTGGCAGGGGGAGGGAGGGGGAGTTTGCCTTACTTGTGGTGTTTGTGAAGGGTGCGATGAAATGCAGAGATAGGTAAGTGTGCTGCGACAGAAAGCATCACATACAAGAGAGACAAAAAGAGTTAGCTGGACACAGGCTGTGGCATGAACAGAGAGAAGATAAATGGCAGGGAAAGGTGAGAAAATAAATGGACTTAACTCTTGAAATGAGCCACAGAGATGGACAAGAGACAGGCAACAGAATCACAGGGGCTACCTGGAAAAACCTGGACATGCAGATGTCAGGGAGACATGAGAAGCAAGCCATAGAACATGCTAGAATCCATGTATTCAGAGACCTTACCTTCACATCACATCATCATGGAAAAATCTGAAAACAGGAATGTAACAGACAGAAAGAAGGAGAACACGTGAGAATATAAAAAAAAAGTAGGAGAGGAAAGAAGGAGGGAGTCAAACAAGAATAAAACGATGGAGAAGCAGCATAAGGAGTGTGTGTGTGTGTGTGTCGGGGGGGGGGGGGGGGGGTTAAAGACATCAGGTATGCTTCTAATTACTAGGATTTATCTTTCTGTTGGGGAGACATGAGGCTGCTCTCATTACAAGCAGGCATCCATGGCACCATTACCAGCTGCACCGCTCCAGCAAAATTAATGGCCAGAGACTGGAGAAATCAAAAAAATGTCTAATTAAGAGGAATTTGTCCTAAAATTAACAGGTGTGACAGCTCAGTGATCCAAGACAGGAAAGTGAGGGAGAGGAGAAAGCCGTTTCCTGCAGTCCCAGGCTGGGAACTGCATGCTGAAACAGGAAGAGACAAAAAGAAACCAGGGAAGAAGAGAAAGAGAGACAGAGAGAGAAAGGAGAGAAATGGCAGGAGATCCAGTGCTTCCCAGAGACTGCCAAACATATGCATCTCTGCTCTGGAGGAACATCCCATTAGTAGGATAATTCTAGGAAGAGAGCACTAACAGGAGTATGTGTAAATGCCCAAATTCTGGTTATGCTATAACTTGGTGCATAAATGTGATAATGTGTAGTTTGAAGGTTGATGTATAACACAGACAGGGTATAGCTGTTATGTTATTGTTATGTTATTTGTGGTCTTATATCTCACCAAATCCTTTGAGATGGAGTTCAAGGCAGATAACAACAAGAATCAATATTATATGTTACATTACAATGGAAATTGTTTCAGTACAGTCAATGATACGTGGAGGACCATTTTCAAAAAGGACATCTACAGGTAAGTCCAATTTGGACATTTTCCAAACCCAGACCATTTGGATGTGAGAGGGGCCAGCACCATAATGAACCAGACACATAGACATACCAGCAGAGCAGTGGGACACCTCAGAGGGCATTGCTGTGAACATCAAGTGTAGTTACTTACCTGTAACGTAGGTTCTCCGTGGACAGCAGGATAGTCAGCCACATATGGGTGTTATCCCAACACCTCCCAATTTGCGGATAAGCTCTCCAATAGCTCAGAGAGATTTTTTTTTTTCTCTCTCTGAGCACGTGCAGTGCCCGGGCCCCACTGGGCATGCCCGAGCCCTACCCATTTCCCCCTGCTTCCCCCTAATCCCCAGGATGTTCCTAGCTGTGGCCGGGTCAGCCGTATGGGGAGGCGGGTGGGTTGTGTGGCTGACTATCCTGCTGTCCACGGAGAACCTATGTTACAGGTAAGTAACTACACTTTCTCCTAGGACAAGCAGGATGAGTCAGCCACATAAGGGTGACTCCCTAGCCGAGGGATGTACCGACTGGACCTGCGCCTTAGCGCTTTGTGCATCCCTCGCCTGGCTGTGGAGGCCGAGCCGGGCAGGGTAATCAGGCAAAGCAGGTAAAGTTGTGGAAACAAGGTTTTAGATAAAGTGCTGTGTTAAATGAGCAATAATAATTACAGAACAATGAACCGGTCAATGACAATCAATGAACAGTGAGAAACCAACTGGTCAACAGTGACCATTTGTACTTGCATGTGAGAATTCATACTTGCCTATTCCACATTCAGTCTAGACAGGAGTGCTGGAAGACCTACTTAACTCACAGAACAGCGAAAACTGGTCAATGACAATCAATGAACAGTGAGAAAACCAACTGGTCAATGGTGACAATTCATAACTGGTCAATAGTGACAATTCGTACTTGCATATGAGAATTCATACTTGCCTATTCCACATTCAGATTAGACAGGATTGCTGGAAGACCTACTTAACTCACAGAACAGTGAAATTGGTCAATGACAATCAATGAACAGTGAGAAACCAACTGGTCAACAGTGACAAATCGTACTTGCATGTGAGAATTCATACTTGCCTATTCCACATTCAGTCTAGGAAGGAGTGCTGGAAGACCTACTTAATCAATATCTATAACACCCTACTTGATCAGTGTTTGTCAAGGCTGTGCTAGTGGTTGCTGTCCCTCCCGGGAGGGAAGAGCCACTTCCAAGACTGCTCGGCCGATTGCATTTGGAGCGTGGAATGCTATGTTGAGGCAGTAGTGCTTGGTGAAGGTGTGCATGGAGGACCAAGTGGCTGCATCGCAGATGTCCCCTATTGGTGTGTGGTGCAGATGTGTCGTTGTGTTGGCTATGGTTCTGCGCTGGTGGGCGTTGGCTCCCACATGCGGTTGATGCTGCGCTTTTCTATAGGTGAAGGGGATGCACTCTTATATCCAGCGCGAGCGCCTGCGTTTGGTGGCCGGAAGTCCTGGTCTGTTTTGGTCGTAGGAGATGAACAATTGAGGCTTGTCTAATCTGCTGCATAGTCAGGGCCCGCACACAGTCCAGGAGGTGTTGCTGAGGTGGCAGTGTGCCTCCCTGTGGGGAGATGCAGAGTGCCGGGAGGCATGCTGAAGCCACCTTCGGCAAGAATCGGGGGTGGGTTCTGGGTACCACCCTGTTCTCATGAGGGAGAATATGGGATCTGCCTCCCCCAAAGGTTTGAAGGGGTCGAGGTGAGAAGATGCGGCACCAAGTTGAGGTCCCATTAAGGCGGTGGTGGTCTGACCGGTGGGTGCAGATTGGACAGTCCCTTCATGAAATTTTGTGATTAATGGATGCCTCGACACTGGTTTGCTGTCTAGGCCAGCGTGGTATGCCGTGATTGCACTTAGGTGGACCTTGATGGAAGTGAGTTTTAGGTCCCCCTGAGATAAGCTCAGTATGTACTGCAGGATGTCCGGTATGGGGCAGTTGTAGGGGTCTCGCTGCGTGTCTGTGTACTGGTAGCGGAACCTTCTCCCTTTCAACCCATAGCGTTTTCTGGTTGAAGGTCTTCTGGCTGCCATAAGAGTGTGCTCCACGTCTTGTGGTAGGTTCATCCTCTCATCATCCATGCGGTCAGGGCTAAGGAACGCAGGTCGTGGTGGAGGGTAAGGTTTCCGCGTTGTGTAATGAGAACTGCACTGATCGGGAGCGGGGAGAGATGGGTGAACCGCTATCCCTTGCCGGAACGGGAACCATGGTTGCAGGAGCCCGAACAGGGCAATCATGATCACCGTTGCTCTGTCCTGAAGAATCTTCTGCAGGACTTAGGGTGTTCCAACTCACAGACAGACCGTCGGGGCTGAGACGGCGATGGGTTGATCTCTTTGCGCAGAAGGTCGAGTATTTTGAGTTCGGTTCGGTGCTCGGTGTGCCCCAGGTGCTGAAGATCTTCTTCATCGCCGCTGGGTTGAGACACCACTCATCGGGATCCAGCTGGTGGTTGAGTCTTTCTGCCAGGTCGTACTGCTCCCACAGGAGGTAAGTTGCCTGGATGGGGCATTGAATGGAGTTGGAGAACTCCCACATGTGGCAAGCTTCCTTGCATAGCGAGGTTGACCCTGTCCCTCCCTGTTTGTTGATATAGTGCAAGGCCACCTGGTTTTCTGTTTGGGTGAGGACTGCCCTGCCTGTTTGAAGGTTTCGAGGGCATTCCCTAAGGCCCTGAGCTCCAGTAGGTGGGTGGTCAGAGGTTGGGTACACTGGTCCCAGTGACGTCTGAGGTGCCCTTTCAGGGATCACATGAGTAGTCTGGTGTGCTGCACAACAAAGACCGGAGCGTGCTGACGATGAGCTGCTGGCAGGGATGCACTGGGCCAGGGATGTCATGGCGTCGATCTGGTAGTCCCGTAGGACGGCCTTGGTCTGCGTGGTGTCGATGACTGCCCAGATGAACGATATCCCCTGGGTGGGTAACAGGTGGGTTTTCATGTAGTTGATGAGGCACCCCAGTTCTTGGAGGAGGGTTATGGTGGTTGACGGAGCTGCCAGCTGTCGAGATAAGATAGGACGCGCACCCCTTGAAGGCGAGGATGTGCCACAGCCACACACTTTGTGAACGCTCTTGGAGCCATTGAGAGTCCAAGGGGCAGGACCTTGTACTGGAGGCGTCTGTCTTGGCTTTAGAAGCGACGATGCCTCCTGTGGGCTGGGTGCATGGGATACTAGCCAATACTCGGGCTGTAACAGGGCCAAGACTGTACCCAGAGAGTGCATCTGGACCTTGTGTATGCATCTGTTGAGCTTACAGAGATCCAGGAACGAGCATTGTCCTTGTCCATGGTGACGCGAGGGTTCCTGGAGTAGAAACCCCTTGGTGATCTCCTCTGTTCGTCACCACCTCTATTGATTCTGCCGAAGCAGGTCCTCTCCTTGCTGCAGGCAAGTTGGGTCGTCAGATGGAGGGTGCCCCGCCCACTCCGGGGGGGGGCGGGAGTGGAGACGAATTCGGAATCCCTGCTTGATGATGCTGAGGGCCCACTGGTCGATGGTGATCCTGGGCCAAGCCTTCGCAGACAATCTGATCCTGCTGGGCCGGAGGGTGGTCAAGGTTCTGTTTTTGTCTTGGGGAGAGGGCTGCCCTTGGATGCCCCTGCCCCTCGGGCAGTGCTTGTTTGCGTAGCAGTTATGTTACTGTTGTGAGCGCTGGGGCACAGACTGCTGCCAGTGTGGACTGGCTCAGTTGTAAGCTGGAGTCTCTATTTTATTTTATTTATTTATTTCCTCTCACTGGCCTCCTGATAAAGCCGCATCTGGAACTGGAGCGCAGCAATTCGTGCGCTCAGCATTGCGCCCTCGAAGGTCTTTTTCCCCGTGGAAACCAGGGTTTTTCAGGTCCTTCCCTGACGGGGGTTGGAGGAGGGGGGTCGTGCTGCCCTGTTTCTCTTAAGCTACCGCAATGTCCATGTATGGCTGCTGCGGGTTTTCGAATCCCTGGGCTGGAAAGATCTGGTACTTCAATCCCAGTCTCCTTGATGTTGGTTGCCCTGAGGATGGAGTAAGCCAAATCTTGTCTCTGCAGTCCAGGAGGTTCTTGTGGACTGGAATCGCCACTGCCTGCGTGAAGTACTGGTACTGGTAGTTCAGGCCTTGTAGTACTCTGTCTTTGGTACTTGTTGTCCACCCACGTGGATCTTGAGAAAGGCTGTGAGTTTCTGGAGGGACTTGGGGTGAGTCCTCGTTCTTGGGTTTTTGTTTTTGTTTTTTTTTAGTAAATATTTATTTATTTTTGTGGGTGGTGACTCGGGGCGTGGCTGGAGGCTGGTGTGTAGCTTGTTCCTCCGTTGCTTGGGTGCATGGCATGCCGCTGAACTGCGCCATGTTGTTGTGCGTGGCTCCCTCTAAAGGGGGGCATTGTGGGGATTGTAGCCCGCTGAGAGAGGAGTGGGTCAGCAGGAGGATTAACTGTGGCTGCTGGTCCCACCCCTGGTGGTTTGCAGGTTCATGTGCTGCTCCACTTGACTGGTTGGGTGGCTCCATGTACCCCACCGCCCTTCTCTGTCTTTCTTGAGAGGGAGGGAGAGCCTGAAGAGAAGGGGCAGGATGCACCCCTTCATCTGTGCCAGTGCTCCTGGCTGCGTTTCCCACTGTGCCTGGAGGCAGAGAAAGAGGAGTGATAATGCCTCCTGAGTGGGCTTCTGCTGCTGTACTGCCTATTGTATATTAAACTGTACAGCGCTGCATATGCCTTTCAGTGCTATAGAAATCATGAATAGTACAGAGTCCCTCATGCTAGCTGGAAAAGCACTCTGCCTAGGTTTTATGAAGAGCAAACAGCTTTTTAGACTGAGGAGTTTCAAACCCCCACCTTTGAAGAGGAATGGTCTGACATGCCGCATCTCTGATGATATCAGCACCCTGCTGAGAAAGGCAGACTCCTGGTTCCCAACATGAGAGGGGGATGGGGGGAGGGGTGGGAAAGGTGTGAAATGCAGACTCTGCAGGACCCCAAGAGGGAAAGAAACATAGAGTTGGGTTTTTTTTTTTTTTTTTTTTTCAGCATGTCCTTTATAAGCTGAACTCTGGGGCAGCATGTCTCCTACTGGGGGGAGAGTTCTGCAGGTCCCCTCCAAGGGAAAGAAGCATGGGAGATTCTTTCTCCTTAAATTCAGATTAGGAGGAGGGTGGGGCAGAGCCCTCGGGGCTGAAACAGATTATCAGAGGTTTTCCCAAAAACAAGCAGATAGGACTTACCTTTGAACCCCAATCGGCTCCCTGCAGAGGCTGGCTGTAAGCGGCAGCATGCCGTCTGGAGGGTGAAAGCCCCGATCTGTTGCTTGCAGAGGCTGTGGATTTACGCAGCAGCATGCAAGACTCCTATCGGCTGCCCTGCAGAGGATGGCTGGACATGGCAACATGTAGGAATTCCTGGAGAGATCTCTCGGTCTGGCGGGACTTCTATCGGCTGCCCTGCAGAGGCTGGTTCTAAGCGGCAACATGCAGGGACTCCGGGAGATATTTCTCTACCGGGCCAAGTGCAGGTGGGGGGATTAGCTGAGCCAGGGCATCCTGGAGGCTCCTTGCCACTGTAGCTTGTGGATCCCCCGCTGCTGAATTCTGATGAGGATGGCTGCTGGAGGAAGATTCTCGGGCCTCACTTCTCTTCATGCCCTGCAGAGGCTGGCTGTAAGCAGCAACATGCAGGAACTCCTGGAGAGATCTCTCAGTCTGGTGAGACTCCTATCGGCTTCCTGCAGGGGCTGGCGGCTAGCGACAGCATGCAGGACCTCCAGGAGAGATTTCTCGACCGGGCAAGTTGCAGTCGGGGGGGTTGACTGAGCCAGGATGTCCTGGAGGCTCCTCACCGGATTCGTCTGTGGATCCCCCGCTGCTACGCTCCGATGAGGATGGCTGCTGGTGGAAGATTCTCGGGCCTCACTTCTCTTCATGAAGTCTCTCAGTGCCCTCTTTCTTAGCTTGTGTGCACGTGGTGACATGTGCGCACAATGCAAGCCACACGGAAACCTCGAGCGCCGGATCCAATCAGTGGGCGCACAATTCATGAGGATCCAGTGTGTTCATCCTCCTCCTGCATCCCAGTTGTTTCTTTAGATGATTCAGGCATCTTCAAGTTGATGAGTAGAAAAGTTGTAATGGAGAGCTGTAGAAAAATCCGACCGATGGGAATGGGTGGAAACTAAAGACTGGGGATTAGGGGGAAGCAGGGGGAAATGGGTAGGGCTTGGGCATGCCCAGTGGGACCCGGGCACTGCACGTGCTCAGAGAAAAAAAAAAAAAAAAATCTCTCTGAGCTATTGGAGAGCTTATCCGCAAATTGGGAGGTGTTGGGACAACACCCATATGTGGCTGACTCATCCTGCTTGTCCTAGGAGAACTTGGAGTATTGTGTTCAATTTTGGAGACCGTATCTGGCGAAGGACGTAAGAAGACTTGAGGCGGTCCAGAGGAGGGTGACGAAAATGATAGGAGGCTTGCGCCAGAAGACGTATGAGGAGAGACTGGAAGCCCTGAATATGTATACCCTAGAGGAAAGGAGAGACAGGGGAGATATGATTCAGACGTTCAAATACTTGAAGGGTATTAATGTAGAACAAAATCTTTTTCAGAGAAAGGAAAATGGTAAAACCAGAGGACATAATTTGAGGTTGAGGGGTGGTAGATTCAAAGGCAATGTTAGGAAATTCTACTTTATGGAGAGGGTGGTGGATGCTTGGAATGCGGTCCCGAGAGAGGTGGTGGAGAGTAAAACTGTGACTGAGTTCAAAGAAGCATTGGATGAACACAAAGGATTGGAAAATAAGATTAAATATTGAACTAAGGCCAGTACTGGGCAGACTTGCACGGTCTGTGTCTGTATATGGCTGTTTGGTGGAGGATGGGCTGGGGAGGGCTTCAATGGCTGGGAGGGTGTAGATGGGCTGGAGTAAGTCTTAACAGAGATTTCGGTAGTTGGAACCCAAGCACAGTACAGGTAAAGCTTTGGATTCTTGCCCAGAAATAGCTAAGAAGAAAAAATTAAAAATTTAATCAGGTTGGGTAGACTGGATGGACCATTCGGGTCTTTATCTGCAGTCATCTACTATGTTACTATGTTACCACATGAAGGGTGCCAGATGTATATCTCACCTTAACCCCTTTATAATTTATGTTGAGTCCCCAAAACCTACTATACCCACCTGTCTATTACCGCAGTAGTCTTTAAGGCTACAAGTGGCACCTATATGGCAGTAGAGTAGAGTTTTGGTGGGCTCACACTTTCCACCATAAATACAATGGCTTATGGGCCTGGGTCCTCCACTCTATGGGTCACTAGCCCATCCACTAGTTTACTTAAGACACCTGTGGGATGTTCTACTAGGTTTTCCCATACCAAGTGCTGCTCTTCTAGAGACAGGTATGTACTGTTTCATTAAGATCTTTGTGGAAAGGGAGGGGTTAGTGACCACTGGAGGAGTGTGTGAGGGAGTCAATACTTAATCCCTCCAGTAGTCATCTGGTAAGTTTGGATAACATTTTGGTACTTAGATGCTTCTAAAAGAGGTGTAATCTAAAACATCTAAGTTCCATCTAGGAAATCCTGGGAAAGGTTCAATTATATAACCACAAGGTGTCCATGTCTAGCCCACCCAAAGCCTATCCATAAAATACCTCCAAGCATGCCTCCTGGAACTCTGGATGCACAGCGGACTAAACACCTCACAAGACATCCAAGTTGGCTTCAAAAATCAATACTTGGACATCCTAGATAGGGTTACTAGATGTCTGGATTTTTAGAGGACTATCCAGGCATCGAGACAAATTTTCAAAACCCGGCACTTTGACCCTGCGTTGGGTCTGAGAGAAAGAGAGCTCGAACTTAAACCAAGTCCCCCGATTTTGGCCCATTTTTTGGGGTTCATAAACCTAGGTTTATATTCAAGTATATACAGTATATCATGAACCTTGAATAACTATTTCACAGTTGGGGTCAGGCTAGGCTTCTGGCCAGGATTCTTTGAAGAGCCATGTTTTCAGGTTTTTATGAACCAGAGTGTACACAGTGGCAGTGTAAATCTCTGTGGGAAGTGAGTTCCATGATTCGTAGTTTGAATGAGTTGCTATGTAACACATATACAGTGTACACTACAGAATACTATCATTTACATGCGTTTTGTTAACAAATCTAGGTGTGAACATTACAGCGCAACTGCGCTAGTAAGCACCTACTTTACTTTGTTTATTTTAGGTTTTTATTTATTTGAATTTTGCTCACACCTTTTTTCAGGTACATTAGATGTTTCCCTGTCCCTGGAGGGTCCACAATCTTGACATATCTTTCTGTGGTACAGTCAAAGCAGTTCACATATTACATACAAGTGCTTTCACTGCCCCAGGTACATTAGATAGATTGTGAGCCTATCGGGACAGATAGGGAAAATGCTTGAAGTACATGTATGTAAACCATTTTGAGTATACAAGTCCCAACCCCTTTCCCTTTCTCTATGTTTTTGTAACTGGAGCAATGGAAGGTTAAGCGACTACATAGGTACCTTCTAGGTTTCTAAATGTAGGTGCCTGTGTACAGAAGTGCCCTCTGCGTTTCTGACTGCACACACATCCTAACCTTATTAGCAGAGGAAGAGGATGGGAGGTGGCAGCAGAGAGAGCCCATGGGCGAGTGCTGCATGCTCTATCGATTCTGTCTGAGGTAGTTCTCCTCTTTACTAATCAAGGTTGAGGGGTAGCGCGTGTCAGAGAGAACCACAGCACATTTCTGCTGTAGAGAAACTTCTCGGGATGGATCTCCCTCCCTCCCTCCAGCTCCCAGTTTACACTTAAGTTAGAGATACCAGAAAAGGACCCCATCCCCAAGTCATATCCAGGTATCCTGATCAATTTTAAGTCAGCTGGGGAATCTTGTTTTTGTTTTGTTTTTTTAAGATGGTGAATCTTGCATGCTAATATGTAATAATTATTAAAGCAAGATTAATTGTTACATACCTATGCTGTCACAGGCTAGAAGCACCAAGTGCCCTAATGTTTCAGGAGAAGAGATTCCAATCTAGGGATAAAGGCCAGAACTCTCTGAAACAATGGGAAGGGAGGTCTGTCAGTGAATCCACATTCACTGTAAGAAATGGGCAGGTTTTAGGTACTATGGGCTCCTATTACAAAGCCGCGCTAGGGCCTTAACACGCGGAATAGGACGCACGAAATTGCCCCGCGTGCTAGCCGCTACCGCCTCCTTTTGAGCAGGTGGTAGATTTTCGGCTAGCGCTCTAATTCAGTGCGTGCGCTATAACGCTTAGCGCACCTTCATAAAAGGAGCCCTATGTCTCTGTAGCCAAGAAAACGCCTCACAGCCAAGACCAGGGAGACAGATGAGACAGAAGTAGAGAGGGTTATTCACAGGAGCATAAAAACACGGAGGGCCCGATATTTGGCTGGTAGTGATCATCATTTTGCTGACCACCACCAATGTTAAACCTAGAAAATCAGTACTAGGCCATGTCCAGGCTCTGGCATTGAATTTCTGGATTTGCAGAGCTAGCTAATGCATAACTGGTTAAGTGTAATATTCAGCACTTAACCTGCTATGGAGTACCGTATAAAGATAGGACTGATACTTATGCAGAAGTTAAACACAGGTGAACAGTAGCATCAGCGATCCCTTGGTCTGTTTGTGTCTACTTGTGCGACTGCATATTCTTCTGTCTGAGATGAGTTACCTTCCAGTCTTTTCTGAATGCCACAGTTTCCAGCCATAAAGTTCTCTGGACTGCAACAAGCTTCAGTCACCAGCTCCTCTAGACTTGTCTGGTGCCCTGTACCACACTTCTATAAATATCTCCACCAATGCATTTGTGCTCTGAAGCTCCATCTCATCCGGGAAAGGGATCCAGGGGATATGAGATGGCATCGCTTGGCACACTGCAGTGCCACATCTGGACACTGTCACTTCTCTCCGCAGTCCCCTCTCCCTGCATTACCAAACACTGAAATGAGTTATCTCTGTGTTTCTTGTCAGTGCAAAGAAGCTTTTGCTTAAAATCAATACATTCAATTATAAATCATTACTTGAGCCTCGGGCTGCAGCGCCGCTCCGTTACACACGTTCTCTGCACTCAAAGCCATTAGAGACTGGCGACAGCAGAAGAGCAATATTCTGTGCCAGCATCTTGAAAAACAAGCACACTCAGCTCCTTCCACTCCCGGACAACTTTACTGGAGCTGGAGTTTTACTGTATTAGGAGAAAACACTTTCTGCACCAACCTGTGTCAGAAATGTAACACAACATTTTGGAGGATTACTTTGAGATACCTCATATAAACATCATTCCCAGATGTTCCATCCCTGCTGCCTCACAATACTTATTTATTTAATTTGTTTTCTATCTCATTGTCCCCAAAGAGCTCTGAACAGGTTATAATATACAGTTAATAGATTACAAATTGCCATAGTTACAGTCCAAGTTTTTTTTATACAAGTTATTATCCTAATTTGACACATGTTATTGTTAGGTGCCATCAACTTGTGCTCAAGTCCTAGCGACTTGATGAATTGTGTTTCTAAAAAGAAATTGGTTTTGCGCTAGTCTGGAAAGGCCTTCAGCATCATCCCATGGTTGTTTTCCGCGTGTCCAGCCATCTGATTGCAGGTCGCCCTCTTTGCCTGGTTCCTTCGATCTTCCCAAACACGATGCCCTTCTCCAGTGATCTCTCTCTTCTGATGGTGGGACCAAAATAAGACAGTCATAACTTCATCATTTGGGCTTCGAGTGACACAGCCGGTTTGATCTCTTCCAGAATCAATTTGTTAGTTCTTCTGGTAGTCCATGGCATGCATAAAATCCTTCTCCAGCACCAAAGCGCAAATGAGTCAGTCTTCTTTCTGTCTTGTTTCCGTAGTGTCCAGCTTTCGCATCTGTAACTGACCACTGAGAAAATGAGTGCATGGACAAGTCTGATCTTCGTTTGGAGTGTTACCTTCTTGCCTTTGAAAACTTTGTTGAGAGTCTTCATTGAAGAGCAACCAAGTGCTATTCTGTGGAGTATTTCCTCCCTGTTAGTTGAATCTTTGTTTACAAAAGAGTCCTGGAGATTGAAATCCTTTACAACTTCTATTCTATTGCCTTCAGATTCAAAATCTTGATCATATTCCGTGTTCATGATCTTCATCTTGTTTCTCTTTAGTTCTAATCCCAGCTTTGACTTTTCTCAGTAGATACAGCATATCTTCTTTATTGCTAGTGATGAGCGTTGTATCATCTGCATTGCGTAGGTTGTTTATATTTTGGCCACCATCTTTGAAACCAACACTCTCTTCTTCGGTATTTGCTTTTCTGAAGATGGTTAAATAGATAAGATGACCAGATGCATATTGGAGAAGAGCAAAAAATACCAAAAACCCCTATACCTTTGCTTCATTGACTACAGCAAAGCTTTTGACTGTGTGGATCACAATAAACTATGGAGAACTTTAGTGCAAATGGGAATACCCAAACACATAACTCAGCTGATAGAGAGCATATATGAAAATCAAGAAGCTGCAGTGAGAACTAAATTTGACACATACTAGAGGATCTAATACCAATATACATAGAAGGGCATAATAAAAAAATGTGGCTAAGTCTGAGGTTGGGCGTTTTGTGCAAAACGTCCACAAACCCTGCAGGAAAAATGTCCATTTTCAAAGCTGCCAAACGTCTATCTTTTATTTTTGAAAATGAGCAAAGTATAAGTTTTGGTCCTAAGACATCTATCTTTTTTGCCAATGCAAAAATGTACAAAAGCAAGTTTTGTAGATGTACCCACCAACTACCTTGTCTGATTGCGGCAGCTGAGCTGAGCTGAGCTGGTTTTGGGGGATTCCTGGTGGCTCAGCTGATGGGGATTCCCCCTTGCCAGGATCAGCTGAGCCATGGAGCCCTACACCCCTCCCCTGACATCCCTGACATCCCCCTGAAATCCCCTACATCCCCCTCACATCCTGACATTCCCTACATCCCCATCACATCCCAACATCCCCCATCACATCCTGACATTTCCCTGATATCCTGTACCTCCCCCTTCACATCCTGACATCCTCCAAATCCCTCCTCGCACCCTGACATCCCCTTGATTTCCCGTATCTCTCCCAACATATCTGCCACTCCCCCACACACACATCCTTCCAACATTCCTGGGCCCTCCTCCCACATCTCTGGAACCCCCTGTACTTTTGGAACAGTAAATGGCAGGAGGGAAGCTCCAATGACAGGGCTTCCATTCCCAATGCATCTTGGGATGCATTGAGAGGGGCCGAAGGCCCTGATTGGTTCAAAATGGTGATTTTTAGCCAAATCAGGGCTTTGGTCCCTCCCACTGTACTTGTTTTATCTCTTCTTGTATTGTACCATCTCTCAAACTATTTGGTAATGTATCTCCTGGAGCTTCCTTTGTAATGTACTAAATTGTATCTCTTCATATTATACTATAATTCACCTTGAACCTATTTAGGCATAGTATGACTCTTAAATCCCAGATTAGATTAGATTAGACATTTGATTCTTAACCAGCTATGAGGAACTACATAAAGGTAGAACTATATTAAGTTGCACTTAACTGGCCAATTCCATGCTGATTCAGTCCCAAGAACACCCACAAAATAACCAGTTTCAGTTTGGGTACTTCCAAGGGGAGGGGCCTTAAGTATATAAGCCAATTAGGGCCTTAGACTCTTCCCTCTGTATCCCGGGATACAGATCCCTGTCCCTGGTGCCGGTTCATTAAGGGGACATTGGGGAGGGCCGTCATCAGCTGGGGGGGGGGGATTTTTTCTTTTAAAAAAAATATGGCAAATATTGTGCTGTGTGTAACACACATGCAGCATCTGTGCCCATTAAAAAAAAAAAAAAAAAGGTTTGGCATGTTAGAAATATTTTTGATTTCAAATATTTTTATTGATTTTCCAATAACAAATAGGAAAACAAATAATGTATCAAAATCATTTTTGTATCAGTGGGACAGGTAAGTGATTGGTCTTGACCAATTGCTTTTTCAGATCGCTAAAAGTGATCACTTTTTTTTGTACATTGGGAAGACATGTTAGAGCATCAATCACTCCACTAGTTTACATGGCATTTCAATATTAATGAGCTTATTTACATGGCCAGATCAGGGAATGAGCAATCCTGCAGAAAACTACATGATGAGCCGTTTTCTGCATCGGGTCAGCAAATCTGATCATCATCAAACTAGTCAAAACTGGTTTAGCAATGACCATTTGAGGACCACTGAATTTAGTGTATCTGGGCCATAATCTGGTCCCCATGATCTCCCATCCCCATTCAATTTTGATCAATCCTCTCCTATCCCTGCATTAGTAGTGACTTTTTGCCCCATTCCTGCAAATTTCCAAGGATTTCCACAGGTTTCCTGCTGTCCCCATCTCCATGTACACCTCTAGTAGGGTGACCTTGAACCTGTAATCTGAGCCAAGGAACCAAACTTTTATATCCTATCATCCAGCATGCCCTAACAAACTAGGTAACTATGATCAGAGAAGAGCGACTAAGATGGTTAAGGGGCTGGAGGAGCTGCCATACAGCGAAAGATTAGAGAAACTGGGCCTCTTCTCTCTTGAACAGAGGAGATTGAGAGGGGACATGATCGAAACATTCAAGGTACTGAAGGGGATAGACTTAGTAGATAAGGACAGGTTGTTCACCCTCTCCAAGGTAGGGAGAACAAGAGAGCACTCTCTAAAGTTGAAAGGGGATAGATTCCGTACAAACGTAAGGAAGTTCTTCTTCACCCAGAGAGTGGTAGAGAGCTGGAACGCTCTTCCAGAGGCTGTTATAGGGGAAAACACCCTCCAAGGATTCAAGACAAAGTTAGACAAGTTTCTGCTGAACAAGAACGTGCGCTGGTAGGGCTAGTCTCAGTTAGGGTGCTGATCTTAGACCAGAGGGTTGCGCATGAGCGTACTGCTGGGCATGATGGACCACTGGTCTGACTCAGCAGTGGCAATTCTTATGTTCTTAAGCTGGACTCCATGCACACTAGTACTTCAAATACCCAACTCAAAACCAGTGTCCACCGTGCCACATCTGGGCACCATCATTGAAATAGCTCCTTCCAAGCTATTGGGTTTGTAATTCAGTTAAGGGGCTTATCCTTTCCTTACTCTGCCATATAATTTATGTTTTTCCTGGCTTGAGTTCACTGTTTACAAATAAAGAATAATAATAATACATTTATTTATATACCACAATACTTCACAGTTCAGTACGGTTTACAATAAGAGGTAAGAACTATAAAAACACAGCAAATTTACACTACAAAACACAGGCTGTACCAAATCACAATCTGGAGGGCAAAGTTAAATATTTCAACATCAACAAGGAATTTAATGTGAACTGATTACAAATATGAGTACTGAGTCTGGATGGTTAGATCAGTATTTATATACCTCATACCACCCAGAAAGGGAAGTCATTGTGCCAGTTTAGAAATTTAAATTCCTCCCTGTGCTTCCTATCACTTCCCTGGCACCTCCCTAACAAAACATTATAATAGTACATTCCTACCCCAGCTGTGCATCAGCAGATCATGCCCTACAAGGAATGAAAAGAATGACGCCAGAAAACCACCAGAACCAAGTCTGCCGCCATGTATCGTGCTGCCGTCTTACTCTGTGGCTCAGTCACTGTATAAAGTCCAACCCCAGCTGTTTCTTTCACTGATGTCCAATTGCAACACATTGTGCAGGAAATACAGACCATCTTAATGTGTTCTATCCCTTCTATCACAGGATGCAGGAAATAAAGACCATCCCCAGGCATTTCTATCCCTTCTATCTCACTGTATCATACTCTGCAGGGAATATGGCCTGTCCCCATACATTTCTATATCACTGTATAATACTGTGCAGGGAATAAAGGCCCCCCCCCCCAAGACATTTCTATCCCTTCTATCTCACTATATTACACACTGCAATGAATTAAGGCCATCTCCAGGCATTTCTATTCCTTCTATCTCATTATATCACTCTGTGCAAGGAATAAAGACTATCTCCAGACACTTCTATCTTTTCTATCTCACTGTATAATACTGTGCAGAGAATAAAGGCCATCTCCAGGCATTTCTGTTTCTTTAATCTCACTGTATCATGCTAATCCAAGCTCCCTATTGTGGTATCTTTCTTTTTCTGCTGACATTTATCATATTTCTGTTAGTTGATTGTTTTACGGTCCTGTTAAATGTTTATATTTCTGACACTGTATCATCTTAGTCATTTTACTAGGATTCATTTTGCCATCTCCAAGTTTACCTCATTGATTATGTTTATATTTGATCATTTTACTCTTTTTGTGTTATCAACAAAATTATAATATTTGAATGTCAAGCTATACCTGCTGTGCACTGCCTTGGGTGCATTCTTCATAAAGGTGGTTAGTAAATCACAGCTTACTTCTTGATATGCTGTCCTTGTTTGGATTTTGTCCTCTCCTGGTTTGCCTCCTACCTTTCCCAATGCACCTTTAGTGTATGTGTTGGTGGAACCTCTTCTGCTGCTACCCCGCTAGCGGTTGATGTACCCCAGGGTTCTGTCTTAGGACCTCTTCTCTTTTCTCTCTACACTTCTTCCCTCGGTGCCCTGATCTCCTCCTATGGCTTCCAGTATCACCTTTATTCTAATGACTCCCAGATCTACCTCTCTACACCTGAAATTTCACCTAAAGTCCAAGAAAAAGCCTCTGCTTGTTTGGCTGACATTACTGCCTGGCTGCCCTGCCGTCATCTAAAACTACTGTAAATATGTCCAAGACTGAGCTATTCCTCTTTCCTCCTAAACCCTCTGCTCCTCCTCCTTTCTCCATCTCTGCAAATAATACTGTCATTGTTCCAGTCTCCTCTGCTCGCAACCTTGGATAGAAACATAGAAACATGACAACAGATAAAGGCCAAATGGACCATCCAGTCTGCCTTTCCACACCATCCACCATCTCCTCTTCTCCCTAAGAGATCCCACAGGTCTATCCCACGCTATCTTGAATTCAGATACAGTCTTCATCTCCACCACCTCCACTGGGAGACTATTCTACGCATCCACTACCCTTTCTGTAAAGAAGTATCTAATATAATAAAAACCTAAGCTGCGCATGCGCACTCCCACCTGCGTACGTCCGTTTTCCGTGAGATGTAGGGCACTGCAGGTAGGATTGCGCATGCGCGCGAATCGCTCTCTCTCTGGCCGGCAGAGAATCTGTACGCAGGACTCCCTGCTCTTCAGCTCCTCAAGGCAATGGCAGACCAAACAGGACCCGATCGCAGAACCCAAGGTAATATTCTGAACGAAGTTAGTTTTAAGTTGTAAGCCGCGGCGGCGGCTCCTCTCACGAGCCGCACCTGCGTCGGAGAAGGCTTCCGACGCAGGCAGGGATCATGAGAGAAGCCGCTGCCGTGGCTTACAACTTAAAACTAACTTCGGTCATAACTAAAGGTCGGCGTCGGCGTCTTCGCGCCTCTCCCCGGAACCCCGGAACCCCCGTTCAGCCTCCCATCCGACCCTACCTTCGGCTCCCTTAGTCCCTTGCCACCGCTCCTCTTCTCTTCCTGCGGTCCTGACAAACGTTCTGACTCCAGCAGGGGCCGCAGCACTCTAAACAAACTGCTTCGCGGCCTGCTACTGCCCTGATTTGTTCTGCCCGGCATTTGATACCCAGGGCTGATCATTTTTAACACCCCCTTCTCTATATAAAAAAAATTATTTTTAGAAATAATCCACAAGTCACACAACAAGAGTGCACCTAGGAAAAGGCAGCATCTTATACACTGCAGTGAGCACTAGAACATCAATACACCCATTGTACAACTAAACAAGCCAGATTAATATAAATCGATCTTGCACAGTCAATGCTAACAAAAAACCATGTCCTTTTCATGCATACAAGACACAGAACACAGATACACCCTCTCCCAATATGGAATAAGTAATTATAAGCTAAAAATAGAAATATATAGACAAAGGTTAAACTGAATTGCCAAGAAGCTAGAATCTGCATAAAATGCAACACCACAGAAACAGTGGTGCAAAATATAAAAATAGCAGATGTAAATTTGAAAGAAATGACAAATAATCACCACTTTACAAATTAATAAATAGTAATAAAACAAAAAATGGAAAAGAAGAAAATACCATTTTATTGGACTAATCAATTTTTCAATTAGCTTTCTAAGGCCAAAACATCCTTCTTCAGGTCAATACAGTATACTGCTGTTACAGTATCCTGTCCTGACCTGAGGAAGAGGGTTTTGTCTCCAAATGTTAGTAGAAAATGTATTAAAATTAGTCCAATAAATAGATGACCTTATATCCATTTTCTATTTTTAAATGTTTATCAATACAGCTACAATACTACTTTATTCTAAAGCAACAACAACAAAAAATCTTTTTTCTACTTTTTGTCATTTCTGCTTTAACTATCTTCTCTTCACTCTCTTCTTTTCATCCAGCGTCTGCCTCTCTCTCACCTCCATGCAGCATCTGCCATCTTTCTCTGCCCTTTCCATCCACTGTCCTCCCTCTCTCTCTTTCATCCAATGTCTACCCTCCCCCTTCCTTATGGCAGTTTCCCTCTTTCTATGTCCCTTCCATAAACTGCCTATCCTGTGTCCCTTCTCTCCTTTGTACTTGATTCATTTCAGCTTCACCCCCTCTCCATTTTCTGTGTCTCCACCCCCTCCCTTGTGCTCTGGCATCTCTCTCTTCTTCTTTCCTTCCTACCCTATTCTGGCATCTCTGTCTCCTTCCTTTCCATCTCCTCTATGCCCTGGTATCTCTCTCCTCTCCTTTTCTTCCATCTCTCCCATCTTCTCCCCCTCCATGCTCTGGCATCTCTTCTCCTTCCTTTCCCTCCCTCCCTCCTTTACCCCTGGTCTGGCATCTATCTCCATCCCTCCCCTCCCCATGTCCTGGCATCTCTCTCCTCTCCTTCCTTTCCATCCTTCCATTCCCCTCCATGCTCTGACATCTCCTCTCTTTCATTTCCCTCCCTCCTTCCGTCCCCCCTAATCTGGCATCTCTGTCTCCTTTCCTTTTTTCCCCCATACCCTGGTATCTCTCCCTCTCCCTCACTTCCCTATGGTCTGGCATTTCTCTTTCCTCTCCTCTCCCTTTCCTGGTCTTCCTTCTCCCCAACTGGCTGCAGAATTTCTCCCCTCTGTCCCTATCTCCAATTGTGCGGCATTTCTCTCCACTTCCCTCCCTCCCTCTCTTTGTCACTCCCCTATTGGCAGTGCTGTTTTCACAACTCACTGCTCTTGCTAGCATCAGGACTTCCTCTCTGCTGGGTCCTGCCTAATTTCTGTTTCTGCAAAGACAGGTCCTGGCAAAGAAGAAGGCCTGATACCAGCGGTGAGTTGTGAAATCCGGCCCTCAGAGCACTCCTTATGATCTGCACCCATGGTAGACAGCCCACTCCCCTTGATATGCCACTGACTTTATCAAATGTGTTTTAAAAATCTAGATACAGTACATGATATCAGCCGGCTCACCTTTATCTACATGTTTATTCACCCCTTCAAAGAAATGTAGTAGATTAGTGAAGCAATCCATGTTGGCTTTTCTCATTAATTCATGCTTATGTATATGCTCTGTACTTTTGTTCTTTATAATAGTTTCTACCATTTTGCCTAGCACCGATGTCAGATTCACCGGCCTATAATTTCCTAGATTACCTCTTGCATCCTTTTAAATAATTGGATTGGTGTTACATTGGCCTCCTTCCAGTACCACGCTGGATTTTAAAGATAATTACTAACAATAGTTCTGTAAGTTCATATTTTCAGCTCTATCAGTACTCTGGAATGTATACCAGCCGATTCAGGCAATTTGCTACTCTTCAATTTGTCAAGTTGCTCCATTACATCTTACAGTTTCTCCAATGGCAGTTTTTTGAAATCTATCAAACCAGAAAATGTTTGAGATCTGAAAATGGTATGAAGTTGAATTTGGAGGGTAAGATGTTAGTAGTCTCTGATGTTAAGATTGGGGCAAAAATGCTGTCTATAGCAGGTGCCAAGCTTTGGAATGCACTTGCCTGGTATTCTGTGATTTTGTGATGGGAGACTGAATTTTAAGAAAATGTTAAAAACACAATTATTTGTTAATGCCTTCTTCAAGTGCTAATGCTATTTGCTGCTGAAGCCTTACCGTCCTGTAAATATTTTTATGGGATTTTGACTTTCCATCTTGGATGAATTTGAAAAAAGGTTTTAATAATGATTCTGTTGTTTGTTCTGTTGAAACATGCTTTAGTATTTTTAATATGTAGGCATGTAATTTTGTATGCAGTTTTTATGCGGTATATAAATTATTAAATAAATAAATACAGTGTTCCAGAGTTTTGATTCAGTTTCTCTGACTCATCAGCATTGAATACTATTCTGGCACTGGTATCTCCCCCACATTTTCTTGGTGAAATCGAAGCAAAGAATCCATTTAATCTCTCCGCTACAGCCTTATCTTCCCTGATAGGCCCGCGGACCGAATCCGGCCCACTTGGCCATTTTATGTGGCCCGCAGTCCGATGCCCCCGGTGTTATCTTGTGGCCAGCTCCCTTCTCTTCACAGCCGTGTGCACGAAGTGCACAGTGTGCACGAAGCCGATCCATGCCTCATCTAGAAGCATTCCCTCTGACTTTGTGACATCAGAGAGAAGGCTTCTAATTCAGGTGCAGAACGTGCGAGGAGCCGCTGCACACGGCTGTGAGGAGGAGGGAGCCGGCCAGAAGATAATACCGGGGGCATTGGACTGCGGCTGCAAAAAAAGGCTAGAAGGTATGACACCTGCCAGAGGGAGGCATAGCAAGGAGGAAGGGAGACGACAAAGGTAAAGGGAATGATTTAATTTTCAATTTAGTGTTTGAATTGTGTCAATTTTGAGAATTTACATCTGCTGTCTATATTTTGCACTGCTCAGGAAGAAATACATTTGTTTCTTTTTCTCTGGGGTTGTACTGCATGCAGAGTCTTGAATCTTAGGGTTTTGTTTGTATATATTAGTACTTTTAGTTTTTGATCCCGTATTTGCATAGGGGTTATCTATGTTCTGGTAGGAATGAATGTTGAGAAGCATACAGTGTGCTTTGTGTAATTTAATTTTGTGGTTAACCATTATGTGTTAATAAGATTATATTGTGTGTGTGTGTGTGTGTATATATGAAAAATGAATGGAAAAAATAGTGTTATAATTAGTACATAGACATCCTGGGACTGTCGGCCAAGTCTCTTCCCTGAAGAAGCCCTTTTTCTGGAAACGTCATCGCTCCTCCTAAACTTACTTGCTCCACTTCATCACTGACGCTGAAACCGTGGATTGAAGACAAAGTTTTATTTTATTTTTCTTTCCAGCTTATGATTTATCTTTAATCTTATCTATTGTTTTGCATTTTGTCTTTGTTTTGTTCTATTTCTATCATTTAAATTTCTCCAGAATTCTACTGTTCAACGTCTCCCCCTTCTGCTTCTATTCCTTTCTCTCCTCTCTTCTACCTCCCAAAGTATTTAGATCAATGCTGTCTTGTTAAAATGTTTATTTTATTTTTATTTTTCCTCTAACTCTACTTTTCACTTCTCTATTACCCTCCAGGTACTTTAGTTAGATTGTGAGCCTTCGGGACAGTAAGGGAATTTTTCAAGTACCTTTCCTATTTCTAATCTTAATGTATATTTTCTGTAAACCGCTTAGAACCTAACGGATGTAGCGGTATATAAGAAATAAATTACATTACATAAATTACATTACATTACTATTATGGGCTGTGTTCCCGCTAAGCTGCGCTGGGGTGCGCTGGCGCACAAAATATTACCTCGCAGCGCACAAGTTTCTCGTCACAGCGCACACAGTGTAGAGCACAGTTCTTCAACCGCCGGTCCGCAAACAAAATCTTGCCGGTCCGCGAAGGATTCGGTCCCCGCCGCAACGAAAGGCCGGCGTCAGCTGACTTGCAACTTCCTGTTGCAGTCGCTGTGCCGGGACTCCTGCCTTCGCCGGGACTCCTGCCTTCCACCGCGTTTGCCTCCTGCCTTGTCTCCGCACCTCCAGACCAGCAGCGGCAGCTGTGTATGCTTTTAACTTCGGCACAGAGCTGCCCCTAATCAATAGTTTAGCGCGGTTTCATAAGGCAGCCTCGGGGCCTTTGCTAGGCCGGCCCACATCGCATCATCGAAGCGGGCCGGCTATCAAAGGCCCCGAGGCTGCCTCATGAAACCGCGCTAAACTATTGATTAGGGGCAGCTCTGTGCCGAAGTTAAAAGCATACAGAGCTGCCGCTGCTGGTCTGAACTCTTGGGCCGCTGAAGGAGGGCAAAAAGCAGCTGTCCTGGAGGTTTCCCTTCCTCTCGCCTTTACAGGTTCCTTTTTTCCACCTTTTTTTTTTTTCCTTCAAACGGCAACGGGCCCCAGCATCGACATCAATCAAGTAAGTTCCACTGTCAATCAAGCGGTTCTGCTCGGCCAAAGCTTCCCCTGTGACATGAGCCACCCTCAGGGGAAAGAAAGTGACCCACAAAGGTGAGGGGAAGGGGGCAGATGATGGAAGTTGGGGGGGGGGGGGAGAGAGAGAGAGAGAGAGAAGGGGCAGATGATGGAATGGAGGAGATGAGAGAGAGAGAGAAGGGGACAGATGATGGAAGTGAGAAGAAGGGAGAGAGAGCAGAAGGCAGATGGATGTCAGTTGAGAAGGGAGAGCAGATGCTGAATGGAAGTGGGGAAAGAACACATACTGGATGGAAGGAGGAGATAAATAAAGGGGGAAGAAAATAGTAAGATAATGGAGGGGTGAGGGAAAGGGGTGACAAGCTGTGTGTAGACACAGTGAAAAGAGGGAAACGGGACTAAATAGTAAGAAAGAATTTAATTTAGATGGAGGCAGAAAATAGAGAAGGAAGACCAGAGAAGAAAAGGGAAGAGAGAGCAGAGAATGATCAGATCTGAGTGGAGGAAATGAGAAGAGAGATATGCTAAAAACCACAGGGGGGAGGGAAGGATAGAGATGCCAGACCATGAGGGGAACAGAAGGAAGATGCTGGATGCTAGACCAAATTGGGGGGTGGGGGGGGGCAGGAGGAGAGATGGCAGGGAAAGACAGACAGTGAATGGAAGGGGCAGATGCTGGACTGAAGAGACAGAGAAGGTTATCATGCTGCTGTACCGGGCCATGGTACGCCCTCACCTGGAGTACTGCGTCCAGCACTGGTACTTTAAGAAGGACACGGTACTACTCGAAAGGATCCAGAGAAGAGCAACTAAAATGGTTAAGGGGCTGGAGGAGTTGCCGTACAGCGAAAGATTAGAGAAACTGGGCCTCTTCTCCCTTGAGCAGAGGAGATTGAGAGGGGACATGATAGAAACATTCAAGGTACTGAAGGGAATAGACTTAGTAGCTAAGGCAGGGAGAACGAGAGGGCACTCTCTAAAGTTGAAAGGGGATAGATTCCATACAAACGTAAGGAAGTTCTGTGGTAGAAAGCAACATATTTATTTGGCTCATAACTTGCTGGCGCCCGATATTTTTAGCTCACAGTGAAAAAAGTTTGCTCACAACACCCGCCCGCTTAGAGGGAACACTGATTATGGGGCGGGGTCTGGGGTGGAGATCGGGTGGAGTCTGGCCCGCAACTTAGCCTGTATTTTGGATTTCGGCCCCTTAATGTGATTGAGTTTCACACCCCTGATCTAGCGGTCCAATTGATTCTGTTCCCGGCTTCTTGCTTCTAATATATCAAAAAAAGTTTTTACTATGTGTTTTTGCCTCTAATGCAATCTTCTTTACAAGGCCTTGCATTTGACTTGCCACTCCTTATGCTGTGTTATATTATTTTTATTTGGATCCCTCTTCTACCTTCTGAAGGATTTTCTTTTAGTTCTAATAACTTCCTTCACCTCACTTATTCATCATGTTGGCTGTCATTTGGTCTTCCTTCCTCCTTTTTTAATACATGGAATATATCTAGTCTTGGTTTCAAGGATGGTAATTTTGAATAATATCCATGCCTCATGTATATTTTTGACCTTTGCAGTTGCTCCTTTCATTTTCTTTTTTATCATTCTTCTCATGCTATCATAGTCTCCTTTTTTAAAGTTAAATGCTATTGTTTTGTATTTCCTATGTGTACTTACTCCAGAGATTATATGTAAAATCTGATCATGTTATGATCTATGTTATCAGGGGGCCTCAGCACCATTACCTCCTGCACCAAATCATGTTACCTCCCTAGCATGCCATGATCTTACATTTAACCATTCAATATTGGGGCAGTTGAAATCAATAAAGCACAAAATACTCTACTCTCATCCAAAGACATCAAAATCACTGCCAGAAAAAAAATTTCCAAACAATGTAGAGAAAAAGGCCTCAGTGAACACAGCACTCCGCTCAATGCAAGTGGGAGTTGTGTGCGGGAGCAGCTTTGGCTGCTGTATAAGAAGGGATTCGGTAGAACAAGCGGACCGTGGTGGAGCATGTTCTAAAAATCGGACACTGTGACAAGGAAGAACCTGTTGGAAATTCTTCAGTGATTGGGGATCTTGTGAAGAAAATTGAAGACACTTGTGAGCTAAGTATTTTGGATTATTTGGTGAACTGTTTGGGATATTGTGTGTTTGCAAGATTCCTAGGACTATGATAACTGAACTGTCCTATTATGATCAACAGTTGAATTAAGCATTGCTTATGCATTTATGTCTGCTCATAAAAAAGGAGTACAGTACAGTGGAACCTTGGTTTACGAGCATAATTCATTCCAGAAGCATGCTCGTAAACCGAATTGCTCATATATCAAAGCAAGTTTCCTCATAGGAATGAATGGAAACTCGCTTGATACGTTCCCCCCCTCGAGGCCACTGGCGCTGCTCCACACCCCCTCGAGAACCAGCATTGCCCCCCCCACCAGCAAATGCCCCCCGAGAACCGGCATTGCCCCCCTGAACTGGCATTGCCCCCCCCCTGTTCGTGTCACGTCCCCCCCCCCCGCGATCCAGCATCCCCAGCTGAGCGTCCAAACACCATCCTTTACCCCGATTTGGCACCGGCACCAGCACCAACGCACAGGACATGCCGGTGCCCGAAGATCCTCCCTCTTAGCTGGGCTGGGCCGTGAGCATCTGTGCATGCTCAAGGCCTTCTGGTTCTCGCTCTCTCTGAGATTCTGTTTGAATGGTGTTTGGGTGCTCGGCGGGGGATGCTGGATCACGGGGAGGGGGGGATACCAGATCGCAGGGGGGAGGGAGGGGGTGGGCACTAGCAAATCGAGTCATCGCTCGGTTTGTGAGGCATGATTTGCGGGAATGTTTTGCTCGTCTTGCAAAACACTCGCAAACCGTGTTACTCGCAAACCAAGGTTTGACTGTATATGTTTTGCTCATAAAGAAGGAGAATAGTTCCTGCTCAGAAAGAACAGTCTATCTGGAGCGTTTTAACTGAGTTATATAAATAATGGCCTCTTTTACAAAGGCACACTAGCGGTTGCGCTGCGCTGCGCTAACGGCCCCAAATCCCATAGAGATTTAAAGGGCTTCTGGGCTGTTGCCATGCGGCTTTGTAAAAGAGGCCGTGTCTATGCTTGTTTTGCATATTTAATTCTAACCGCACTTCGTGGATTTTTTGAGAGACTTATGAATCTTTATACACTTTTCCCAATATTCATTAAAATCACTGTATATATTACTTTCGAGTGGAGATTTTTGACCTATGATTAGTGTGTGCTCGCTCGCCTACTTGGCAATTGCTTGAATTGAGCGGAGTGCTGTGTTCACTGAGGTCTTTTTCTCCATTTTTTATGAAGATTTTTCTGGCAGTGATTTTGACATCTTTGGATGAGAGTAGAGTATTTTGTGCTTTATTGATTCTGATCCTACTCTAGCCCTTGATAAAATTGTTTTCTGTGGTAGTTGAAATCACCCATTATTATTGTGTTACCCTGTTTGTTAGCCTCCCTAATTGCTGATAACATTTCAGCATCTGTCTGTTCGTCCTGGCCAAATGGACAGTAATACATTCCTTTCACTATCTTTTTCCCTTTTACACATGGGATTTCTACCCATAGGGATTCCAAGGTGTGTTTTATTTCTGTAGAATTTCTAGTTTATATGTTTCAAGGTCCTCTTTAACACCCTGTCACTGCGATATATGTAATTTGTACCTCGATCATAGTGTCCCATTGGTTACCTTCCTTCCAAAAGGTCTCAGAGATGCCTATTATATTTTTCTTTTCATTTAGTGCAATATATTCTAACTCTCCCATCTTGTTTCTTAGGCTTTGGCATTTGCATACAGACATTTCAAACAATGTTTGTCATTCCTATTTACAACTTGCTCAGCAGTTGACATGAATAATTTGTGATCTTTAAAATCAGTCTGCTCTTTATTTAAGGACACCTGGTCTACAGTGGTTCCTATTTCTTCTTTGTACTGGAATGCCTTATCTTCCCTATTATGTTGATATCTTTTAAAGATACCTTCTTCTAAGCCATGCTCCTTTGAGCAACTTTCGGCCTTCCCTCAGTTTCTAGTTTAAAGCTGCTCTATCTCCTTTTTAAATGTTGATGCCAGCAGCCCAGTTTCACATTCTCCAGAATGACACCCAATTCCTAACATATCTAAAACTCTCTTCTCTGCACTATTACCTCATTCACACATTGAAACTCTGGAGCTCTGCCTGTCTTTTGGGTTCTGCGTATTGCGGCCAGGCACCAGACCTGCCAGCTGGGCAAGGCCCCACCCGGGTCATAAGCCTAAAAGCTCTTGTTTTGGACGTTTGAGGCTTAGGCTTATTTTTAGGTTGATTATAGGGTATAAGTTTAGACGTAGTGGTGGTCTGGTCTGAAGGTAGAGGCAGCCCATTATCAAAAAAACCCTCCTTTTGGACGTTTTTTTGATTATGGACATTTTCCCTGCTTCTACTTTCAACGTTTAAGGCCTTAGGCCAAAAGGGGACTTAGACGTTTTTTTTGATGATGCCCCTCTATGTATTTTGCTTTCTTCCAATGGTCTATATTTCTTATAGAATATGTTAAAAGATTTATTCTATAGCAGGCACCAAGCAACTACTACTTATAATTTCTATAGTGCTACTAGACATACGCAGCACTGTACATTAAACATGTATGAGACAACCCCTGCTCCACTTGTAATCTAATTAAAACAGACAAACAACACAAATAAAGGTTAGGGAATTTCTCACAGAGGGAATGATAAAACAGACATGGGTCAAAATAAGCCAGGTGCCCTCAGACAGCTACTCAGAAACACATTTATTTATTTAATTTGTTTTCTAGCCCGTTGTTGGGTTATCATGCCGCGGTACCGGGCCATGGTGCGCCTTCACCTGGAGTACTGCGTCCAGCACTGGTCGCCGTATATGAAGAAGGACACGGTACTACTTGAAAGGGTCCAGAGAAGAGCGACTAAGATGGTTAAGGGGCTGGAGGAGCTGCCGTACAGCGAAAGATTAGAGAAACTGGGCCTCTTCTCCCTCGAACAGAGGAGATTGAGAGAGGACATGATCAAAACATTCAACGTAGAGAATGACACGGGGAAAAATTCTGTCCCCATCGCTGCCCCGTCCTCGGACCACCATCCTCTTCACCGCCCAGTCCCCGCCGTCCCCTTCACCGTCCTGTCCCCGTCTCTGCCGTCCCCTTCACCATCCCGTCACCGTCCCCGCTCTCCCTTTCACCGCCCCGTCCCCGTCTTCAGCGTCTTCTCCTCTCCATCCCCCCACCCCCAGCACTCTTCACATGGTCCAGCAGCTCCCTCCCGCTGGCCAGCCGTGCATTTCTCTCCCTCCCTCCCTCTTACCTTCTCTTGTGGCGAAACTGGCAATTTCTATAAGCTGTATTACAGCCGGAGCCTTGAAGTCGCATCGGGTTGCCTGCTAGAAAAGTCTCCTCCGATGCAACCGGAAACAGGAAGTTGCATCAGAGGAGATTTTCCCAGCAGGCAACGCAACGCAACTTCAAGGCTCCGGCTGTAATACAGCTCATAGCTTTATAGAAATCGCCAGTTTCTACAGGAAAAGGAGGGAGGGAGGGAGATGCATGGCCGGCGGGAGAGAGGGAGCTGCTAGATCGAACGCTCGTTCACCGCACGTGCTAACCATTCACCGCTCCACGGGGCGGTGAATGGCCTTGTCCCCGATCTCACGGTGACCTTTTTTTGGGGGCACTGTTTTGGCGGGTTACCCGCGGGTAGCCGCGGGTAACAACCACCGTGTCATTCTCTAATTCAAGGTACTGAAGGGAATAGACTTAGTAGATAAGGACAGGCTATTCACCTTCTCCAAGGTAGGGAGAACGAGAGGGCACTTTCTAAAGTTGAAAGGGGATAGATTCCGTACAAACATAAGGAAGTTCTTCTTCACCCAGAGAGTGGTAGAAAACTGGAACGCTCTAAATGGCAGATGAAATTCAATGTAGGGAAATGCAAGGTCATGCATATAGGGAGAAAGAACCCGATGTTCAGCTACCAAATGGGGGGATTAGTATTAGAGGGAAGTAACCTTGAAAGAGATTTGGGTGTACTGGTGGATACAACAATGAAGTCAATGGCGCAATGCGCAGCAGCCGCGAAGAAGGCAAACAGAATGTTGGGTATTATTAAAAATGGTATTACGACCAGAACAAAAGAAGTCATCCTGCTGTTGTATCGGGCAATGGTGCGCCCGCACCTGGAGTACTGTGTTCAGTATTGGTCACCGTACCTTAAGAAGGCAATACTTGAGAGGGTCCAGAGGAGAGCGACACGAATGATTAAGGGCATGGAAAACCTTTCATACACTGAAAGATTGGAGAAGCTGGAGCTCTTCTCCCTGGAAAAGCGGAGACTCAGAGGAGACATGATAGAGACCTACAAGATCATGAAGGGCATAGAGAAAGTAGAGAAAGATGGATTCTTCAAATTTTCAAAACATATAAGAACAAGAGGGCATTCAGAAAAATTGGAAGGGGATAGATTCAAAACAAATGCTAGGAAGTTTTTCTTTACACAGCGGGTGGTGGACACCTGGAATGCGCTTCCAGAGGACGTAATAGGGCAGAGTACGGTACTGGGGTTTAAGAAAGGATTGGACAATTTCCTGTTGGAAAAGGGGATAGAGGGGTATAGATAGAGGATTACTGCACAGGTCCTGGACCTGTTGGGCCGCCACGTGAGCGGACTGATGGGCACGATGGACCTCAGGTCTGACCCAGCAGAGGCATTGCTTATGTTCTTATGTTCTTCTGGAATCTGTCATAGGGGAAATCGCCCTCCAGGGATTCAAGACAAAGTTATACATGTTCCTGCTGAATCAGAACGTAAGCAGGTAGGGCTAGTCTCAGTTAGGGCGCTGGTCTCTGACCAGAGGGCTGCCATGTGAGTGGACTTCTGGGAGCGATGGGCCACTGGTCTGACCCAGCAGCGGCAATTCTTATGTTCTTAAGAGCTCAAAACGGGTTACAGGTTTAACATACATAATTTCTGTACAAGTTTACAAGTTTTTATCCTAACTTGATACATGCTAGGGGCTAATGATGATATACAGTTTACTGGTTACAATTTGCTATAGTTGTCCTTCTGATGCAAGGTTTCCTGTATAAGTTATATCTAAATTGACACACAAAGTTACAGTGACATGAATTTACAGTACTTCAGGAAGTGTCATCCTGGGTGCAGTGGAAACAGTCTTGTCATACAGTACTGAGACCCTCATGCACGGCTCTGCCAATGTACCTCACCTCTGCCCTGCAACACCAAGAAGAGGCTCATTAAGAGCCGTCCCCCTTGCTCTCACTTAGGAGTGAAATTTCAATGGCCTAAACCGGAAAAAGGACATGCACAGAGACAGAGCTTGTCACCTCTAGGACTGGATATTCTGTTTTTAAAAGCTGATTTCATGAATTAGTGCTTTATGCTTATCATCCGCAACAAACATTAACAAAAAAAGGGGGAAAACCCCACATTTCACATTCCCTAACCCACCCAATTTCACTATGAAGTAAAAGATGATTCTTAACCAATAAAACAAAACTGAGATTTCAGATGGAAATCAGAATAGTTACATGCTCAGGCACAATGCAAAGAAATTATTCTTATAACATAAGACACATACGATACCTCCTCCTTTGTCCAACTAAATCTCCCCAATGCATTTCAGACTATGAATATCTGATATTTGCTTAAAGATTACTTTTTTAAAATGTTAAGTAAATATGTACTATAGATTTCCACTTTTTCATCCTAACAGCTTCCTCCTATTCCTTTGGGCTTCTACTCAGTGGCCATGGCAGTAATTTAGCACAGCGACTTACTCTTGATTTTCTTACACTATTATACTCCCAATTCAGGAAGGAGGATTAATAGCCATTGCTCTAAAGAGTAGTATAGCGGGCATGCAAAGCAGGGAAATCACTGCTTACAAAATTGTTCCTTGTAGAAAAAGCCACACTAAGATTGAGGAAAGTTTTTTTTTTCTTTTTTTAACTGTTTTTGTAGTGCTGAATCTTTAAGTCAGCTTAGGCTGGAGAAAAGATGCAGTACAAGAGCTAAGTTAAGTGTGGCACCTCAGATAACTCATGATACCTGATAGCCCTTGTTCCTCAATCTCCCACCCCAAAGTTTTTCTTGTGGCTCCAGTTCTACCCTACCCTGAAGATTCTATTGGTTCAAGTGGAGAGCAGCTTAATAACTAGAGCAGTGGCTTGAGGAACTGGGTTCAAGTCCCCCTGCAGCTCCTTGGACAAGCCACCTAACCCTCCATTGTCCCAGGAACAACATAAGTACTTGTATAAAATATGTAAACTATTTTGATTATAAACACAGAGAGGCAGTATATCAAATGCTACCTCCAACCCCTCAACACTACAAAATATCCTAGGAGCCCAAGTGCTCCCTCCCAATACCAACCCCAAGCCCCTCTGGACCTTGAAGGCAGGAGTGATACTTGATTCTGTCTCAATGTCACCATCTTGGTAAATGGCAGCACTTGACTCCTGAAGTTTGCCAGCAGGGCCGGCTCAAGAAGCTGTGGTGCCCCAGATTTACCCAGACATGATCTTTTTTTAAAGGACTGTCCGGATATATAGTTAGCTTTCTCCCCTATCTGGGGAAAAAGTCATAACCTGTCTGCCCTGTCCCCCACATATTTCCGGCTCTGCTGAAATTGAATCTTCAGGCTGGCCGGAAGTAGCAGTGAGGTGAGCCTACTGCTGTCGGCCTGCCTAGAAAGCCACCTCTCTGGAGTGACCTGTCTACTTAGGAACAGGAAGTTACTCCAGAGAGGGGGCTTCCTAGGAAGGCCGATGGCAGCAGGCTTAACTCACTGCTGTTGCCGGCTGGCCCGAAGATTCAATTTCATTGAGCAGATAGATGTGGGACAGGGATGAGAGAGAAACACCATTCCATGGGGGAAGGGGGGAGTTGAAGGGGAGAGAGAAAGAGAGAGAAAGAGGAACATAAGAATAGCCTTACTGGGTAAGACCAATGGTCCATCAAGCCCAGTAGCTCGTTCTCACGCTGGACAATCCAGGTCACTAGTACCTAGCCAAAACCCAAGGAGTAGCAATATGCCATGCTACCGATACAGGGCAAGCAGTGGCTTCCCCCATGTCTTCTCAATAACAGACTATGGACTTTTCCTCCAGGAACTTGTCCAAACCTTTCTTAAAACCAGCTACACTATCCGCTCTTACCACATCCTCTGGCAACATGTTCCAGAGCTTAACTATTCTCTGAGTGAAAAAAATGTCCTCCAATTGGTTTTAAAAGTATTTCCCTGTAACTTCATTGAGTGCCCCCTAGTCTTTGTAATTTTTGACGGAGTGAAAAATCGATTCACTTGTACCCGTTCTACTCCACTCAGGATTTTGTAGACTTCAATCATATTTCCCCTCAGCTGTCTCTTTTCCAAGCTGAAGAGCCCTAACCATTTTAGTCTTTCCTCATATGAGAGGAGCTCCATCCCCTTTACCATCTTGGTCGCTCTTCTTTGAACCTTTTCTAGCACCACTATATCTTTCTTGAGATAAAGAGACCACAATTGCAGGCAATACTCCAGATGAGGTCACACCATGGAGCGATACAGGGGCATTATAACATTCTTAGTCTTGTTAACCATCCCTTTTTTAATAATTCCTAGCATCCTATTTGCTTTTTTGGCTGCCACCACACATTGGGTGGAAGATTTCATCGTATTGTCTACAATGACACCCAGATCCTTTTCTTGGGCGCTAATCCCCAAGGTGGACCCTAGCATCTGGTAATTGTGATTCAGGTTATTCTTCCCAATGTGCATCACTTTGCATTTGTCCACATTAAATTTCATCTGCCATTTGGACGCCCAGTCTTCCAATTTCCTAAGGTCTGCCTGTAATTTTCACAATCCGTATGCGTTTTAACAACTTTGAACAGTTTAGTGTCATCTGCAAATTTAATCACCTCACTCGTCGTTCCAATTTCCAGATCATTTATAAATAAGTTAAATAGCACCAGTCCCAGTACAGACCCCTGCGGCAGTCTACTATTTACTCTCCTCAATTGAAAAAATGACCATTTAAACCTACCCTCTGATAACCAATTCCTAATCCACAACTGAACTTTGACACTTTAATTTTCTCAAGAGCCTCTCGTTAGGAACTTTATCAAAAGCATTCTGAAAATCAAGATACACTATATCAAGCGGCTCACCTTTATCCACATGTTTATTCACACCTTCAAAGAAGTCAAGACAGGGAGAGAGAAAAGCACCCATGGGGGAGGGAAGAAGAAACACCCATGGAGGTTCAGAGGAAGAGAGAGAGAAGCATCCACATGGGGATTTGGAGGAAGGGAAAGAGAGAATCACTAAAAGGGGAACTAAGGAAATGGATGAAAGATGGGCAGGGCAAGAGTGAGACTGGTAAAAGGTGGGGGGTGGGATAGGGCAGGGATTAGACTAGTGGGAAACTGGCCAGGAGTAGGGCTTGGGCAGGGTCAGGGTCATGTGTCCTCTTTTTTGACTTCACAAATATGGTAACCCTACTTGTAGCCTAGCATCTCTCCTTCTTCTGCAATCTGACGTATCCCTCTCTCCCTAACCCTCAAAGTCTGACATATCCTCCTATCACCCCTAGCCACTCTCTCGACCTCTCATGGTCTAACATTCTCCCTCCCTGTTCACTCATCTCTGCTGCCCCCTCTCTTACACACGAGACTGACCTCGGTACTGGGAAAGATGGTAGAGGCGCTGATAAAGGACCGCATCATTGATCACCTTGACGGACAGTCTGATGAGGACCAGCCAGCAAGGTTTCAGGAAAGGCAGATCTTGTTTGATGAACTTGCTGCACATCGAGGGAGTAAACATGCAGGGTGACCAGGTCAACATTGTATATCTGGATTTTCAGAAGGCGTATGACAAGGTTCCACATGAACAATACTTCGGAAAAATGCGAGCCATGGAATCAAGGGTGAAATACTCACGTAGATTAAAAACTGGCTGGAGCATAGGAAACAGAGAATGGGGGTAAATGGACAATACTCGGACTAGAAAAGCGTCACTAGTGGAGTGCTGAAGGGCTCGGTGCTTGGACCCATCTTTATAAATGATCTGGACATTGGTACGACGAGTGAGGTGATTAAATTTGTGTATGATATGAAGTTATTCAGAGTAGTGAAGACACAGGGGGATTGCAGAGATCTGCAACGTGACATAATCAAGCTCGAGAAATGGGCATCAACATGGCAAATAAGGTTCAACGTGGATATGTGTAAAGTGATGCATGTCGGTAACAAAAATATCATGCACAAATACATGAAAGAGACTTGGGAGTTCTGATCGACAAGTCGATGAAGCCATCCATGCAATGCGGCGAAAAGGGCGAACAGAATGCTAGATAAAGAAGGGGATCACGAACAGATCGGAGAAGGTTATCATGACGCCCTCACCTGGAGTACTGCGTCCAGCACTGGTCGCCATACATGAAGAAGGACATGGTACTACTCAAAAGGGTCCAGAGAAGAGCGACTAAAATGGTTAAGGGGCTGGAGGAGTTGCCGTACAGTGAGAGATTGGAGAAACTGGGCCTCTTTTCCATTGAAAAGAGGAGACTGAGAGGGGATATAATTGAAACATTCAAAATACTGAAGGAAATAGACTTAGCAGATAAAGGCAGATTGTTCACCTTCTCCAAGATAAGGAGAACAAGAGGGCACTCTTTAAAGTTGAAAGGGGATAGATTCCTTGTAAGGAATGTAAGGAAGTTCTTCTTCACTCAGAGAGTGGTAGAAAACTGGAACGCTCTTCTGGAGTCTGTTACAGGGGAAAATACCTTCCAGGGATTTAAGACAAAGTTGGACAAGTTCCTGCTAAACTGGAACGTACGCAGGTCAGGCTGGACTCATTTAAAGCACTGGTCTTTGACTTGGGGGCCGCTACGTGAGCGGACTGCTAGGCACAATGGGCCACTGGTCTGACCCAGCAGCAGCAATTCTTATGTTCTTATGTTATGGTCTTATGTCTAGCACTTCTTCCCTCCCCCCCACCCCCCATCCTGTGAGTCCAGCACCTCTTCCTCAGCTTTCCTCATCATGCCCGATCCAGCAAATCTTTCTTTGCCAGTGCCTCTTCCTCAGCCATCAGCACCTCTGAGCAAACCTGTTCTTCATTGGCGGCAGCTTGAGTCGAGCCAACTCCTTCCCTCTGCAACGTCCCACTTGCATGTAAACAGGAAGTTATATCAGAGGGGCGGCATGCTGCATAGGGAAGGAGCCGGCTCGACTCAAGCAGTATGTTACCACTGCTGTTGCCAGCGAAGAACAGGTTTGCTGGTCCAGCAGCACTGAGGACGATTGAGAAAGAGGCGCTGGACTTGAGGCAAGAGAAGGGGGAAGAGGTTTTGGATCCATGACAGGAGGGGAGAAGAAAGAACAGCTGGCTTAACCTATAAGGCCAGTGATATCATTGGTTCAGGCATTTTAGCACCCTTCTTCACTGGTGCCCTGGACCAGAACCTCACCTGGTCCAGAGGTTAAGCCAGCCCTGTGTGCCAGGATATCTTGTGCAGGGGTCAATCTGTCACATAAGGACATCCTGACACACTGAGTTTATTCCAGTATTTGGCAGTTTGACCCCCATATGGTGCATATACCACACAGCGTCAGCTGGTGCTGTTTTCCCAATATGTTTCTGCTTCTCAAATCTGGAGGTACACTTGGGAGGATATCAGGAGATCCAGGGGGTTTACATCCTGAAGTTGGGAGAGGAGGAGAAGGAAATGTAAAATGCAAGGAGGTCATCTGGGCTGTCAAGGACAGTTATAGGGGCCTAGTGGTTCACTCAAGGACCCCTGGCCAAAGCTGAGAGCAGGCTCCATGGATGTGGTCAGTGCAGGGGTGAAGCAGAAAGAGACATTTTTGACATTACCATTTGAGCACTGAAAAGTCCAGTGGCCAAGCATCTGGTGCCCTAACTGTGTTGCCTAGAGGGCTTACAAGCTAAGCTAGGATCTGAGGCAGTAGATTCTAGAGGGTGAAGTGATTTGCTCAAGCATCAGTGAACGTAGAAGGATTCTCTGGCTTACCTAGTTCTCAGTCCTAGGCCACTCCTGCAGACTAATTATTAATATTTTCCTGTGTTGGTAGGTTTGCAAGTTCTATCAAATGAACAAAAGGAAAAGAAACAAACCACAGGAAAAAAAAAGCAAAAAATGATTCCTTATAAATTTAGCAACACAGTGGGAGAAAGAAATATGGTTCTTAAGCACAGCACAAAGGAACGTATGGAGAGGTTAAGGCGAATGGAGGCCTCCAGCGGTGTGAAAATTGTACAGAAGTGTTGAGACGCAGCAGAGAGGTAGCTGAGGTTTATGTGAGTGAAAAACATTATCGTGTGGGGGAGCTGGAGGAAGACATCTGCCCTGCTCCCCTGCTCTGCTCTCCTCTGGCCATACTCTTTGAACAGTCTGTGTAGAACTGCTTTTGCAAAAGTCAGGCAGACAACCTCACACCGCTTTTAATTAACTGTGCAGAAGAGGTTAAGAGTTCAAGTCCTATTAAAAAGTTCCAGTCTTGACTGCATTCCTCAGTCACAAAAAGTACAGTGATTTGTGAGTTCAAACCCCACCACTGACTTCTGCATATGGACAAGTCACTTTGAGCTCCTTTTACAAATCTGCGGTAGATGTTTCTTCCGCGGGCCAACAAGGTAAATGTTCCGATGCTCATAGGAATTCTATGAGTATCGGAGCATTTACCTTGCCAATCCGCAGTAGAAACCTCTACCACAGCTTTGTAAAAGCCAACGTTTATGTCCTATAAGGACAATTTTATAACTGGATGCCTTTTTTTTATGAGGTAAATCAAGCTAATGTACAATATCTAAACCATACAACACAATCTGAAAAGAACTCCATTGGGTATAGGACAGAATTACAATCAAAATAGAAACCCTCACATTTACCAAAACCATGACAGCAAGCTTGTTCATAAGATAGGTATTTTATACACCAAACTGTAACATTACTGTATAGAGGGTCTTAAATAAGTACAGGCAGTCCCCTGATTAAAAACGAGTTACGCTTTTTAAAGCAGTTCTTAAGTTGGATTTCTTGCTGCTTGCTTCTGCTCCCAGCTGACAAAAGAGCCAACTCTCCCTACCAGTGTTCCCTCTAAAACAGTGGTCTCAAACTCTAACCCTTTGTGGGGCCACATTTTGGATTTGTAGTTACTTGGAGGGCCGCAGAAAAAATAGTTAATGTCTTATTAAAGAAATGACTATTTTGCATGAGGTAAAACTCTTTATAGTTTATAAAACTTTCTTTTAACAGTTAAAAGGAAAGATATATAAACTATAAAGAGTTTTACCTTATGCAAAATTGTCATTTCTTTAATAAGACATTAACTATTTTTTCTGCAGCCCTCACATTTAAAGTTTAATATCTTTTCTTTCTCAAAACTGATACATTTCAATCACTATATTGAAAATAAAATCATTTTCCCTACCTTTGTTGGCTGGTGACTTTATTTTTCTGTGCTTTTAACTATGTTTCCAGGGCCTTCTTGTCCTTTGACTGTTTTTCTCTCCGTCTTCACTTTCTGCCTTGCATCCATCTTTGGCATTAACTTAATATTCAATTTTTCTGCTTTCTTTTCAAAATGTACATTTCCATGTCTTCCCTTCCCTTCCTATCTCTCTCTTCTTCCGTCTTTTTTCCATGGTCTGACATCTCTTTCCTTCCTTTCTCTCCCTCCCTCCTTCCTTTCTTTCCCCTGGTCTGGCATCTGTCAACTTCCCTCCCCCCATGCCCTGGCATCTCTCCCTCCCCATCCATGGTCTTGTATCTCCTTTCCTTCCCTCCCTCCCATGAACTTGACATCTCTTGTTCCTCTCCTCTCCCTTGTCTTCGTTCTCCTTCCTTCCCTCTCTTTCCCCAAATGGGTGCAGCAGCAACAGAAGCAGCATTTCCCTTCTCCCTTTCCTGTGCAGCAGAGGCATTTCTCTACCCCTTTCCCTCCCTCTCCCTTTCCATGTGCAGCAGCAGCAGCAGCATTTTCCTAGGGTCCCCCTTTCCTATGCAGCAGAAGCATTTCTCTTTCCCCTCCCCTTCCGTTCCCTTCCTTGTGGAGCAGCAGCGTGTCTGGCCGACTTCCTTGCTCAGTCGATCGTTCCATTCAAAGCCGCGGGTGGCGGCTTCTCATGAGATCCACACCTGCGTCAGAAGCCTCTCTGATGTCACAACATCAGAGAGGCTTCTGACGCAGGTGTGAATCTCGTGAGAAGTCGCCACCCGCGGCTTTGAATGGAACGATCGACTGAGCAAGGAAGCCGGCCAGACATGCTGCTTCTCCACAAGGAAAGGAAGGGGGAAGAGAAATGCTGGTGTGGATGGCATGAGGAGCCGCTGCCGGCCGCAGCTTTGACTGGAACAATCAACTGCAGCAAGGGAGCAGTCGATCATCACATCCAGACCGCAGGCCACAAAATAGCACCTGGAGGGCCGCATGCAGCCCGTGGGCCGCGGGTTTGAGCATGCAGGAGAAGTGTAGGAGTCTAGAACACTGGAAATGCTGCTCAGTGAAATCAAATGAAACCAGAATCGCAATCTTAAGTATGAATTGTTTTTAAATCAGGTGTCTGTAACTCAGGGACTGCCTGTAGTTCTTTTCATTTCATAATACCCCTCCATCCCAAGACTCCATGGTCTCAATGGGTTTTCAGGCCAATCTTAACTTTTTTTTGGTGACAGTTCAATAAGATCTCTTTTAAACACCAGTTTCATTTTCATCTCTATGCGATTTTTCGCTGTACTCGCCGCCAGCCACTACTTCGGTGTTTAAAAGAGATCTTGTAAAATTTGGACATATGGATTCATACACCTATGGTTTTATCAATTAACATCAAGACTCCTGAGGCAGGCCTTTTGGGGCCGAAACACAATTGCGTCGAGTCTGGTTTATTAATAAACGACTGAGCATGATCTGGTCTCTGTTTTTGTTTTTGTGTAGCTCCATTTATATAAATATCACCCCACGTCACAGTAGTTTTGGAGAGAATTCTGGTGCCTGCCGGAGGGTCTGGCCTAAGTCACCATTTCAAATCCAAAACCTGTTCGCAGGGCCCAAAAATTCTTCCTATGCAAATTTCATTCATTAGCCACTGTAAAGGGAGTTCATCGTCTTAGTTCATTTCCCTATTTAAAAAAAAGCCCGCCTCCAAAGTATGGTACTGACTAGCACCACTATTTTCAGTTTCAGCAGAGGCCATAGACTGCACAGCCATAGAAAGTGGTCCCTTCTGGGCAGAGGGTGAGAGACGCTTGCACTGCTGCCTTTTATGCTATACCTATTCTGTACAGGGGCAGGGGGTATAAGGGAAGCTTGCAAACTTATAAAAAGCAATCAGTATAGCACAGGCAGCTGTAGTGCAAGCTTCTCTCTCTCTCTCTCTCACACACACACAACACACACTCTCTCTCTCTGACCCTTTCCTGGGTTTTCTTATGTCTAGGTTTCTAATCAAATTTTCTTAACTGGTTTGTCCCCATTTCCTGAGCCTGGTTTCCTCTCTGTCTATTTCACAGCATGGGGAAAAGAAATTTAAGAAACTGACCTCGCTGAATTCTATAGAGGTGAATAATTAATTCCCTTAAAACAAAGTCTGTCACATCTGTAATGAGAAGATGGGTGCGAGTTTTCTGCAAGTTGCAGAGAATGGGTGCATAGCAGTTGAGTCTGTCTGTAGTACATAGAAGCAGTAGAAGGGATTGCTCTCCAGTCTGGTATTAGAGTCACTGCTGCGTGTCATGGCTGTACAGCAGAACGGTTAAATGATGTGCAAGGCACTCTGAGGCTCTCATTTCTCCATTGCGCTGTGCCGCAGTCCTCTGCAATATTCAGAGAGGGCACTGCAGGTACTGGTGGAAATGAAAAGGGCTACAGCTGAAACACAGGAGCTAGCTGCAAGGAAATGATGCAAAAGACGGGCTTTCTTTTCTTTAAATTATACAAAGACCTGACTTCTGCTCACTCTCTGTCTAAAGGAGATCTGCTTGCTATTCCAACTGTAATCATGTGTGCTGAATACAAGACAGCACCCTGTCTAATGTCTGAGTACAAAGTCGCATGATTTTTTTTCTCATAAGGTGAAAATGGCAGAGGGTTACTTAGGCAATGGAGAACTAGTGCCAACACTGTGATTGTGTTTCTCTGATAACAAGCAGGTTGAATCATCCAAAGTCATTCAACAACACTGCAATGGAGAGTGCTCACAGAGAATGCAGAAAAAGACAGAACACTATAAAAACTGCCATACTGGATCAGACCAAAGGTCCTCCTAGCCCGGCATCCTTTTTTTAAAAACAAAAACAATGGTCAATCTACAGTAGGTCACAAGTTCCTGGCAGAATCGCACAGTGTTGCAAAGTTCCACTCTACTTAACTCCAGAGATAAGCAGTGCAGTGGCATAGCCATGGGGAGGGGAGGGGGGGGGGTGAACCTGGACCCCCTCTGCTTTCATGACCATGGGAATGCCAAGCCCTGTTAGCTGAATATGTGTCCCTGAGTCACTCCTGTGATGAATGAGCAGCACTTAATTCAGCAGGTGTGCTTTGGCACACCAGTTGAAAAATGCTGCTCTAAATAATCACCTTTAAATACTATTTTTGGCACAGGCAGGCTCCCTTACAACCTCCTCAGTAAAGATTGAAGTTAAGAATTCATTCAGTCTCCTCTATGGCCTTGTACCCCCTGAGTTCCCATTTTCCTATTTGATGGTTCAACTGACTTCATCACGGGCTTCTGTTTCTAATGAGTTTTTGCCTGTACAGCAAGCTTCTTTTTTTAAATTCTCTTTTAGCCTTCTCTATAAGTGCCTTGCATCTAGTTTGCCAATGTGTATGCTGCTTCTCTTTTTCTTCATTCAGAACCTTTTTCCATTTTCCATAAATGCTATTTTGGCTCTAATATCTTCTTTCACCTCACCTTTTAACTATGAGGCCACTGTTTGGTCTTCCTTCTACATTTTTTAATATGTAGATTATATCTGATCTGGTCTAGGTAATGGTCCATGCCTTACTTGAACTGTTTTGCTCCTTACTCAAACTCTCCTGCTCCTTATATTCCTTACTCCTTAAACTCAACTGCTTCTTTTTTTTTTACCTTTTTCCTCATTTTATCATAGTTACCCTTTCAAAAGTTAAATTTTCTTAGTGTCTTCGTTCCAGTTATCGTCTCAAATTTGATCACATTATGATCACTATTGACAAGTGGCCCCAACACCATTACAAATAAAAATGGGGAGACCCAATGATCCACTGTGAAAACAATCCACCGATGAAAACAAAAACAAAAATTGTGGATACACTGACATATAAAACCATGAAAATTCAATTAAAAAAGTACAATGATAAAAAATACTGTGATAAAAATCCAACCGAACCCTACACAGTCCGTGTTTCGGCAAACACATCTTCCTCAGGGGTCCAGTGGTTTGCAACCTCACGTATAAAGAATTGGACTGAAAACAGTCTATTGGTCTTTAAACATGTGAGCAAAGAAAAACGCAAACAAGCTGAAGCTCCCCCCTCTTTTTAGTTCCTGAACCAGTTTCCCCATGAAGCAGTCATTGTTTTCATCTAGGAACTTTACCTCCATAGCATTTCCTCATGTGACATTTATCCAGTTACTGGGATATCTCAAATCCTTGCACCTCTCTTTGATGTACACATCCCCTATACCTCACCACAAATTCTGTTTGTCTAGTGAGAATTCGACCCAGTGGGTATGACAGTTTGTAATTCTATTTATACCTGTCGCCGAGTCTCTGAGGTCTTTTTCCTCCTATAAAATAAGAAATTATGTTTTGGCATATTTTGTATTTCCTTACTTCTCTGAATTTTCAAATTCACTCATCAACTTATGCGGGCCCCAAATGAATATCGCCGGAACCTGCGTAAGCCTCTAGATCTGCCCTGGCCTGCCTCTGACTAGTCTACCTTTTTTTGGTTCAGTGGCACTGCTCAGCTTAGTGCTGCTGAATATCGGTGTTTATATGCCGATTGACGATTTAAGGGGGCCAGAGACTGTCAGTTCCCTCTTTATCATGTGTATAGCACCACCCCTCTCCAATTACATCCACCCTATCATTGCAATATCATTTTTAGCTTGGTATCATAGATGCCAATATTGAGACCACAGGCCGGAAGTCAGATAACTCTTGTGAATGGCATTGAGCCCAGAAATTCAATGATGGGACTTTTCTGGTGACCGTCATTCAATATACGGTCTATTTTTGACCAGACAAACTTAGCCAGCTAAGTTGATTTTAAGCACTGGCTGGCTAAGTTATAGCAGCCACAATTGGACCAGCTATTTGCACAGCCTGATTTGACCACTAAACTTGGCCAGTCAGCGCTTAAAATCAGCGGCTATTGCTCAATATAGATGGTCAAGTTTTAGCTGCTAACCGCTAATCAGAGGCATAGCTAGGTGGGGTGCAAGGGGAATAGCTGCTTCCCCAAACTGATTTAGAATAAAATGGCACCTATGTGATTTGGGTTTGCAGCCTCACTCTGGCACTTATTTTATAAAAAAAAGTTTGCTCCCCTAGACATCAAAACCTAGCTATGCCTCAGCCACTAATATTCAGTGGAGATAGCCAGCTATCTCTTGCTAAATATTTGTAGTTAGTCAGCCAAACACTATTTAATCAGCCAAGAGCCATTCCTGGCTGATTAAATAGCACTGAATGTAATCTTCCCATCAGGTCTCTGAAATGCCTATAACATCTACCTCTTCGTTTACTGCTATACTGTATACTTTAACTCTCCTATCTTATTTTTTAGGCTGCTAGCATTTGTTTACAGACATTTCAAAGTATTTTTTGGTTTCTTGTCTACAATCTGCTTAGTAACTTAGGGATAATGTGCAATCTGTAATCTCTGAACTTTTGCCTTTATTTTTATTTATTTAAATATTTGAATTTTTTAGCCTGTCCTTCCAAAGGAGATCAGAACAGGTTACAAATCAGGTACTTGAGCATTTTCCCTATCTGTCCTGGTGAGCTCTCAGGCTGTCTAATGTATCTGGGGTAGTGGAGGATTAAGTGACTTGCTCAGGGTCACAAGGAGCAACATGGAGTTTGAATCCACAACCTTAGGGTTCTAACCACTACGTCACACCCTCCCCTATCATGATGCCCTCTTTTGATAGCATCTTACTCTAATCTAAGTGACTCAACTTTTCCTCAGATTCTAGTTGAAAAGCTAAGCTACTCTATCTCCTTTTTAAACATTTGTACCAGCAACCTGGTTCCATCCTTTTTGAAGTGGAATCCATCTTTTCAGAATAGGCTCTTCCTTCCAAAGAATGTTACCCAGTTTCTCACACATCTTTAAATCTTCACCAGTGCGAGCAGCTTCTCTAGCCTGCTGCTCGCAACAGGCTTTCCCTCTGATGTCACTTACTGGCCCCATGACCCAGAATTGATTTCAGAGAGAGCCAGGCTGGCACAAATAGAAGGGCAGAGTAGGTGCTCATGTTGGTGAAGATTTAAAGAGGTATGGGGAACGAGCGCGGTATGAGGGGGTGGAGAGGTGCCAGTGCCACCACCAAGATGGTACCCAGGAAAGTCCACTCCTGCTCCCTCTTACTACACTACTGATGGGGAGCATTTTTGCAAATGCTACCCTGGAAATTCTAGATTTCAACTGTCTATCTGAGACTAAATTGGGCCTCCAGAACCTCTCTCCACAGTTTTCTTTGTGATTGGTACTCAGATGTAGCAAGACAGCTGACTCTTATCCAGAAATGTCTAAAATCTTGTTGAGGTGATGAGTGAAGTCTGCTGCATCAGGCAGGCAAGTGATCTTTGTATCCACCAGCCACCCAGCTATCTATATGCCTAATGACAAAATCTCCAGCTAAAACTTCTGTCCCAACTTTCATCCAACTTAAAGGCAGGTCCAGGCTACAGGATCTCTTCCTACCTCACTAAAGGGGAGTGTGATTTAGTGGTTAGAGCTGCTATCCCAGTACTCTGAGGTTGTGAGTTCAGTCCCAGCTTGTTTCTTGTGACTCTGGGCAAGTCACTTAACTTTCCATTACTCTAATCTCCAGAATTTGTTCTTTGAGAGCCAGGAGCCCTTTGCACAGAGTGTACACATACAACCTCTCACTAAATGGGAGATAATAATACATGAGGCACTTGGTAAAAAAAAAAAAAAAAAAAAAAAAGGCTAGATAGCATCCATCTTGTTATTGCCTATATCTTGGTATTGGTGAATTGTTTAGTTATTTAAAGTTGCTAAGGGAGTAGGAATATCTAAACTAAAATAAAGAACCTTAAGATTATTTTGTATATTTTATTTTTTATTTTATGTTTGTGTCATAAAGAACTGCAAATAATTTGCTATTTTTGCAGTGGAGACACACGCACACTATACTGTATTTAAACATTTTTCAGAGCATGCACAAATTTGTGTGTTAGCACTGGCGCACTGTTGGAGTTGTTTCTAGAAGTCTATTTTTGAAAGACACATTGGAGAGGAAGAGAAAGGATTTTAGATTTCATTCATATCTAGGTAAAGAGAGACAAAGATTATTTTTTGTGAAAGTGCTAATTATTCTGTCAAAAAACCATCTGTGCTCTGTATCCAGCAAGCCTTTTGTAAAACACCCTTTAAATTTTTAATGTCCCAACTGGGACATCCTTTATTTGACCTGGACATCCTATGCAAAATGAGGCTTCAAATTTGGCAGTCTTACAAGCTCTTTGTGCTATAAACAGCATAACTCAAAGACAGCATTTGTGTTACAGAAGCCAACAATGAACCCTTGAAGATCTGGTCGAAAAATAAACTCTGCCCAAAGACTCAAATTATACATCTAAATATGTTCCCCATAACTTTCCCATTCCTATGCAGCTCTCAATGCTACATTTTTAAATAGCTTTATAAAATTGTTGTACACACTTACAGGAAGCTACAAGGAGCCACTGAAAAGTCCTCAGCCCAACTAACAAAGTTGGGGCAGTCTCCACTGAGGGCTATATAAATAGACCAGTAGTTTTTCACATTTTTCATTCTGTATTTTCTCGACGGAATGGAACAAGTGGAAAATTACTGCACTAGGTGTATAGCCTTTAATGGAGACTGCCCCAACTTTGTTGGTTGGGCTGAGAACTTTCCAGTGGCTCCTCATAATCATTTTGAATTTTGAGTAAATGATCTGGCTGCCCCTTTAATGATGCCAATGAAGTCTAAAATACATTGAGGAACTGAGACCACTAATACGAATACCAAAATGGTGCTTGTTTATCACTTTATCCCACCTCAAGGTCCAAAGCGGTATATAGAGATAAAATCACAATATCTAGACTACAATAACATGTATAGACAAAATAAAACAATAAATCTGGTGGAAATCATTTAACCTACCCCAAATTTACCAAATAAAAAAGTTTACAATTTTTAATGAAATGACAGATATTTTGAATCTGTTCTAACAGATAAGTGCAAAGAATTCTAGAATGAGGTTGCACAGTCGCACAGCTTGAGAAAGAAGCATTAAATATTCTTAAAACAATGAACCCCTTTAGAAGTAGGAGGATGAAGCAGCAATTGCTCCTGTAGACAGGAAGAACATCTAAATAACAGAAAAGTCAATAATTTAAGGCTCCTTTTACAAAGCCAGGGTAAAGGTTTCTACCGTGGGCCAGTGAGGTAAATGCTCCGACGTTCATACAATTCCTATGAGCATTGGAGTATTTACCTTGCCAGCCTGTGGTAGAAACCTCTACCGCAGCTTTGTAAACGCCAGCATTAATTACAGTTCAGAAGTATGACTATAGACAGACTGTCTGAAAAATATTTGGGCTTGTATGGATATTTATTTATTGGGATTTATTTACTACCTTTCCATGAAGTGATTACCCAAAGCAGTTTACAATACATTGAATAGTAATTAGGTACTCTTAGATATGTTCCCTATCTGTCTCGGCAGGCTCGCAATCTAACTGTTGTACCTGAGGCAATGGTGAATTAAGAGTTTTACCCAGAGTCACAAAGAGCATGCTGGGATTGAACTCACAGCCTCAGGATGCTACGGCAGCAGCTCTAACCACTAGGCCACTAAAAAAGGTGAAACGCTGTCAGACTTCCTTATCCTGAAAATCAAGGGGAGAGAAGTATTTGGAATAAGCTGAAGTTTGTTCCTAGTAGACAACCCCTGATAAAGGTTATTGCAATAGTCCAGTTGTGATATTATCAACATATGAATCAGCAAAGCAAGATGTGTTTTATCAAATAAGATCTAATAAGGCAAAGCTGACTCATTTTGAAAAACGTTTTTTTGCCACATATGATTGATCTGAGGCTCAAATAACAATAAGAAATCTACTCACGGCACAAACCAAACTTTGTTTGCACTTCTGATAAGTCAGAAGCTTAGCTTTATCCATGATCTGACCTATGGTCCGTATATTTTTCTATTCCCTAACATACCTTACTGTAAATCTTAAAAATGGCACAATGCTACATTAGTAACAATTCACACTGTCAACATGGAGTACCAATACACACTTCCAATATTTTCAGGGCCCTTTAAAAAGCTACAAACAGCATGTGAGTTTGCAGTTTACATGGTGGACTTGGGTCAGGTATTAGATGATCTGGAAAAGAGAAAAACCTGTTTTTTGTTTAAATTCAGCTATCTCAGAATATTATCTGTTTCATGAGATTGAAACCAGTTCCACCTTTGCGCAACAGATAAACTTTTATGATACTAATTCCAAAATCTTGGAAGTCCACACCACTTTTATCTTCATCTGATTTCAACTATATAGTATACATATTGAGATTTTTAAGTCTGCCCCCATACGCTTTATGAGGAAAACCACAGACCATTTTAATAGCCTTCCACTGAACCGTCTCCATTCCATTTATATCTTTTTGAAGGTGGGTCTCCAGAATTGTACACAATATTCTAAATAAGGTCTCACCCGAGTCTTATACAGGGGCATCAATACCTCCTTTGTGCTACTGGCCGTACCTCTCCCTATGCACCCTAGCATTTTTCTAGCTTTTGCCTTCGCTTTTCAACCTTGGCCATCTTAAGATCATCACATAGTATAACACCCAAGTCCCGCTCCTATTTCATGCACAAAAGTTTTTCACCCTAAACTGTACCATTACCTTGGGTTTTTGCAGCCCAAATAGATGACCTTGCATTTCTTAGCATTAAATCTAGCATTGAACTTTTTAAATAATTAATTTAGGCATTTAGATCAGCTAGACACGCTGATCTCCTGTAGGTGCCTAACTTTAGGCATCTTTTATGGAATCTGGGCCTTAGTGCTGAATGGCAAATGCATCCAATTGGCTTTGCATTTTGAAATGTTAAAGAAGGTCTCCAGAACTTGCAGCAACTTCAGAATGAGTTCTGTCCCACAGCATACTGATCTGTTATCAGTGTGCTTAGAGCAAGGGTCTCAAACTCCCTCCTTAAGAGCCGCAATCCAATCGGGTTTTCAGGATTTCCCCAATGAATATGCATGAGATCTATGTGCATGAACTGCTTTCAATGCATATTCATTGGAGAAATCCTGAAAACCCGACTGGATTGCGGCCCTCAAGGAGGCACTTTGAGATCCCTGGCTTAGAGTATATAGATTTAAAAGAGATCCTTCTATTTTCTATATCGTATTGGATGAAAATGGATCGAGGTTCCTCTGCCATATTAAATAAAAGTGCAGATAAGAGACAACCTTGACATGTGATCTACCTAAGCCAAAATAACCAGAAAGTAAGGCTCCCTAAGCTAACAAAAAGTTTAGCTTAGGGGGCCTTAGAAATACTTATCTTGACTATGTCAACAAATGTTGCATCAAATCCAAACCTTTTCAACACACACAAAATAAATATTCCTAGTCCATTTGACCAAAGATTTCCTCTGCAACTGTGTTCACATCAGGCTCCTACAATTCAGATTAAATAATAGACTAGTTTATTTACTGCTCCAAGTTTTAAACACTTCTGCTCATTCTATGTTGAGACACTTGTCCCGAGTTTTATTTTCAGTTGTCTTTCCTTTACTTATGGCCTCTTTTACAAAGCCGCGCTAGTGGCTTTGCGGCGCTAATAGCCCCGAAGCCCAAAGAGATTTAAAGGGCTTCAGGGCTGTTGCTGCGTGGCTTTGTAAAAGATGCAGTTAGTTAATTTTTGTTTTGTTTCAATAAAATCAAGTTTTTGCCTTACTGCACTTTTCTTTTTTTTTTTTTTCTTTATTTATTTATAATTTCTATACAACCCAAAATGGTACAAGAAATACTGAAATACATATGGTTAGTCAACACTACTAAAGACTACTAAAGAAAAATGTACAAAGCAATGTACAGCTTATATAGTCCTCAATTCAAGGAGGTAGGCAAGACATAAACAGAAAACCCCCTGGGGAGAAGGGTTATAAGTACAATTAAAACATAAAGCAAAAGAGCTGTACTTAGATCAGGGGTGTCCAATGTCGGTCCTCGAGGGCCGCAGTCCAGTCGGATTTTCAGGATTTCCCCAATGAATATACATGAGGTCTATTTGCATGCACTGCTTTCATTGTATGCTAATAGATCTCATGCATATTCATTGGGGAAATCCTGAAAACCCGACTGGATTGCGGCCCTCGAGGACCGACATTGGACACCCCTGACTTAGATATTAACCTACTATTAAACTAAATTCCACACTAAGCACTTGATTCATTCTGGCTGCGTTAGAATCCCTTTACTCTCCAAGAAAAAGCCCAATTGGGCAGGCTCAGAAAATATATATTTATTCCCTTGATAGGAAACAAAACATTTGCAAAGAAATCCCAACTGAAAAAGTTGCCCCTATAGAAATCACTTTAGGACGAAATTGCAAGAATTCTTTCCTCCAGGATTGTGTCCATTTCGAGACATCTGGAAATATGTATACCCTTTCACCTAAAAAGGTGATTTGTTTTAAATTAAAGTACAATTTCAACAGCATTTCTTTATTCTGTAAAAATTCAAGAGATACTAACAATGTCGCCCGACCCACTGTTTCAATTTCAGAAGATTTCAATGTAGCTGATACATCCAATTGCGTAGTTTCAGCTTCTAAAACTTTTTCTTTTTGTGCATTCTTTAAATAATAAATTCTCTGCGTCAGGGGAAGATTCGATTCCGGGACTTCTAAGACTGTCAACATAAAGTTCTTAAAAAGTTCCTGAGAAGACATAAATTTAGCTATTGGCAAATTAAGAATCCTTAAATTCAAATTTTTCTGTTGATTTTCCAGGTTTTCTATCTTCCTTAGAAACATCATTCAGTCAGTCATTTGTTTAGTCACCAAATTTTTATTCTCAGTTGTTAATTTTTCTAGTTTAGAAAGTTCAACCTTCTGCTGCTGAACTGAAGTCTCCAAAAGAGTTATCCTGGAAGAGGAGTTTAAGGTAATAGATATAAAATTTGTACAAACCGAGTGCAGGTTTTCAATCGCTGACCAAATGGAATCAAGAGTCACTGCCTGTGGTTTCTCCAGCGGCTTGAGGGGGGAGATAACTGCCAGATTTCCTTGGGCTAGATCCCCAGAGAGCAAACTCCGGGCTCCCTCACCCTCCCTACCGCTGGTCTTCTCAGGTTCCATGCTCCCAAGGTGCAACGACTCCTGTCCTAGAGACGGCATCGCTGGAATCACTTCCGGGTCAATCTCGGGTGCAGTACGCGCCATGCTTGATGTATTCGGCATGCCCTCTAGCAGCGTCTGCTCTCCCGATGTTTCGCCGGGCTTTGGGGGCGTGTACAGTCTTCGTAGGCTCAGCGAAGGTTCGCCGTCCAAGCTGTGCTCTGCCCCAATCATAGCAGCAGATGCGCCCAATGAGTAGGGTTGGACTGTAAATTCTGTTATTACAGTCTGACGCGGAGTTGAAAAGCCAGAGGTAGGTGGAGGAAAACCTCTCTGTTTTCCCCTTCTTTTAGCCATCGAAGAAGCTGTATTAAACTAAAATTTCAAAAACAAAGTTGCTGTGTGAACGGGAGCTCTCAACCCTGCCTCTGCTCAGCGCCTTACTGCACTTTTCAAGCAAGCACTCTTTCTCGTTGCTATGATCTGAGCTGGTACCATAGCACAAATAGCCTCCAATGATCTGCATCAATTGGATCATCAAAGGATATCAGGATCAGAAACTGCAAAAAGATGGAAAAGCCATAACTGCAATTCTGTGAGTTGAAGTTCATATCTTTAACTTTTATTATTTCTACTTTTCTGATACTTCTGCTGAATCTTCCTCTGCAGTAAAACTTCCAAATAATTTCACAGTAGTGAAATTACAGTCATCTGATTTATGGCTCTAGCGAACTACTGCTACTACAATCCATTCAGTCGTGTCTGACCTTTTGATACTCTGTAGGCCAGTCCTCGCCATGCTTCTTTCAATTGCTTGATGTTCATTCCCGTGTCATTCTTGATAGTATCCAGCAAACATAAGTGCCTTATTAGATATTAGATACTGGATTTTAAAAACTATTTTACCTTGTTTCAAGATTTAAAAGCACAAGTTATAGATGGAATAAGCTGTTTACAAGCTGCCACCTGTCTGACTTCATATTTCAAAAGAATCTGCTTCCTAGATTCTTCAAAGAGACCCAGACTCATCAAGCACTGTTTCTGGGTAATTAACACTCCACTGCTAATTGCTACCAAAGACAAACTGGGCCTAGTAAATGCCAGATAGCCAATAAAAAATTTCCTATGATTCATGATGTCATCAGTGAATACCACTTAGACATCTTAGGTTGGATGAAAGCAGAGGATCACCATTGCCTGGACAGCTGCTCGCTGGCGGCTCTGCTCTCTGTGGCATTCTCCCCCAATTTCTCTAAGATACTGGCGATTGAAAGTTCTCATGAACTCCTGAGGAAGGGTAAACATACCTGAAACTGAGCTTGGTAGAGCCTTCTCTGTAATTAAATCAGGAATGCAGGTTTCAACTAGAAGAAAACGCCCAGACATGTGAAATCGTGGAGTAACAGCTGAGGAGAAAACTGAGATAAGTACCGCTAACTGCACCAGTTGACAGCATTAATCTTGCTAAGTTGGCTATATTACATTAGATGAATTGGACACCATAACACACATTCACGGTTTTTGTGTTTTGCACTTTAATTTAAGAACACGGTGTACGCCTATGATGGTGTGAAGCAAAGATAGTACAAGAAGCAAGCAGAGGCCTCACTGAAGGGGAAGCAAACTCGCTTGTGGAAGGGCAGCTGCCAGGAGAATGACACTGGGACAAATTTGTACACCCCCTCTGAAAAAGAGAACCCTTGATGAGGACAAGCTCAAAATCTACTGACTAATCTGCAACATTCCTTTCTTTGTAAAACTTATAGAACAGACAGTCTGTATTCAACTCAGTGACTTGGCTAGATCCATATCAATCTGGCTTCAGATCTGGGTATGGAACAGAGATAGTTCTTATGTCCCTTCTTGATGATCTGCATAGAAACCTTGACAGGAGATCTGCCTCGATATTAATGTTACTGGATTTTTCAGCAGCCTTCAACACTGTGGATCATAATATCATGCTTACAAGACTGGCAGAAACAGGTATCTGTGGGCACAGTAATTACATGGTGCAAATCCTACTTGTCAGACAGACAACAATTAGTTCTGTTCAAATACCTTGGGCATTGAACTGTGAGGTGCCACAGGGGTACATACTGTCTCCCATCCATCTTAAGCCTCTGGTTGAACTGCTTCGATCAATGGACACAAAATTCTATATCTATGCTGATGATGTCCATCTACTCATACCTATTGAACCAGACCTACCCACAGCTTTGAGTAAACTGTCTGCCTGTCTAACTGCAACTCAGGAATGGACACACAGCAGCAAACTCTACCTGAACCCAAGCAAAATAGAAATTATTTGGGTCCCTAACACAAGAGGAGAAATACTTAACTTCAAAATATCTTTTGGGACGTATAAACTCTGCCTAAAATCACAGATCAGGAAACTCAGGATACTGCTAGACTCATCATTCACTCTGATCCCGCAAATTGAAGCAACCTTTAAAAATTGGCTTTTATCATCTATGGCAGCTAAGAAATCTGTCTCCATACATTGAAAAGACAAGCCTGACCACAGTGATCCCTGCCATGATAACATCACAACTAGACTATTGTAATGCTCTGTACACTGGTCCAACAAAAAAAAAAAGAGTTTGTAGAAGGCTGCAAGTGGTGGTACCACATTACACCCTTCCTGCAAAAACTACACTGGCTACCAGTACCTTACAGGGCTAAATTTAAAATTCTTTGATTTTCAAGGTCCTCAGACAAAATGGGCCAGAATACTTAAAGAATATGATAACCCTTTATACACCGTCAAGACTTCTGAGGTCCTCTCAAGGAGCATCATTATCTGTACCCTTATCAAAAGAAATTGTAGGATGTGATACCCTCCAGCAAGCCTTCTCAGGAGCAGCCACCACGCTCTGGAACTTACTCCCAGAGGGGCTATGTTAAACTCCAGACTACCTCTGTTTCAGGAAGCAGGTGAAAACCTGGCTCTTCACCCAAGCCTTTAATATATAGCGTGATTGATTATACACTCATTCTGCACCAGGACTAGCTTGCCACACACACTAACTACATCAGTTCCTTATACCTTGTTTAATTGTATAATCAGCTTGCCTGAGTTTAGCCTCCCATCTGTTTATCCCAACGACCCCTGTGCCACCCATCTTGTCCCCATCTAATAACTGCACTTGGCCCCTCAGCTATAGAATAACCTATATCAGGGGTGCCCAACGCGTCGATCGCAATCGACCGGTAGCTCAGGAAGGCAACGTGAGTCGATCGCAGAGCCCATCCCGGGCTCTGTGATAGACTCGTGTTGCCGTCCCGATCTACCGGGCCTATCAGCCTTCCTCTCCCCGACGTCAAAGACGCCGACGCCGGGCATTAGGCTGTTTTTGTCATTTTGGGGGGGGGAGGCGTGGTAGCGTGGCGGCGGCAGCAGCAACAGCCTGAAAAAGAAATCATTCTGGCCCGGGTGGTGTCATACTCCGGAACTTCTACCTCTTCCAGCAGCCCTCTCCCTTCTACCTGCTTCCGGCCACACCCCCTGCTCCGCGGCTCTCTTCGGCAACTCAGCAGCAGCGATCGACACAAGCTTCTGACGTCGGGGCCTACCCTCTGCGAGTCCCGCTTGTTTCAACTTCCTTTTTCCATAAAGACGGGACTCGTAGAGGGAAGGCCTCGATGTCGGCAGCTTGTCTTGATCACCGCTGCTGACGAGTTGCTTAAGAGAGCTGCGGAGCAGGGGGGTTTTGCCAGGTGCAGGTAGAAGGGAGAGGGCCAGATGCAGGACTCGTGGGTGAGGGAGCAGAAGAGAGAGAGAAAGAGAAAGGGGAGGAAAACAAAAGGAAATATTTCATACAGGGCTGGGCCGGAGTGGAGGGAGGGTGGAAAGATTCTGGCTACAGGGTGCATTAACAAAGGGAAAGGGGGGAAAGCTGAAAATGGAGATAGTGACACAAAGAAGAGAAAGAGTAAGCAGGACCTACTGAATAAGGATAGAGATACAGAGGGGACATGAAGAGGAGGTGAAATAGAGACATAGAAGTAATGCTGAAAAAGTGGGGGGGGGGGAGATAAAGACATTGAAAGGGCAAATGGTGAACATGGGGTAAAGACAAGGACAGAGACAAATGAAGATTCTGAAAAAGTGGTGAGATAGGGATATAGGTGAGATGGACACAAAGAAGGGTGATGCTGGAAAATAGGTGGAATGGTAATTCTGACAGACACAGAAGAGAAATGCTAGATCAAGGAGAGATGGGGCTCAGGCTGGATGGAATGAGGAGAAATGCCTTGTTGGCCCGGAACTTCCTCTCCTACGTCAGAATTGACGTCAGGGAGCGGAATGCTGGTCAGCGTGATACTTCTGCAGGGAAAGCTTGGGACGGCGGTGGCTTGGGGGCTATTCCCCGATGGCAGTGGCAGCAAACCGAGTGGCTTGGGGGAGGGCACAGAGAAAGAAAGAAAGGGGGCAGACAGGGAGACAGAAAGAAGGGGGAACAGGGAGACAGAAAGAAAAAGTTGGGGGAGAGAATGAGGTCTGGAGGAGAGAAAACATACAGGAGGCTGAAAGAAAGGAAGAAAGATTGGATGCACAGTCAGAAGAAGAAAGTGCAACCAGAGACTCATGAAATCACCAAACAGCAAAGGTAGGAAAAATGATTTTATTTTCAATTTAGTGATCAAAATGTGTCGGTTTTGAGAATTTATATCTGCTGTCTATATTTTGCACTATGGCTCCCTTTTACTAAACCGCAATAGCGTTTTTTAGCGCAGGGAGCCTATGAGCATTGAGAGCAGTGCGAGGCATTCAGCGTAACTCCCTGTGCTAAAACCTACTATTGTGGTTTAGTAAAAAGGGAGGGGGTATATTTGTCTATTTTTGTATTTTGTTACTGAGGTGACATTGCATAGAGTCATCTGTCGTGACCTCTTTGAAAAAACCCGGAATATGAATAATTAACATTTTCTCTGCCTTTCAGTGTGCTTTGTGTTTTTTTTAAATTTTATTGTTGGTAGATCATTTTGACTTAGTCATTATAAAAGTAGCTCGCAAGCCCATAAAGTGTGGGCACCCTGACCTATATTGTAGGCAAGCATTAGCATCTTATCTACAGTATATTATTTTGAATGCTCTCGTGTGCACTTATTAGTCGTTTCATAAGTATTATGCTGACGTTGTATTATACTGTATCTCTCTTATTTTGAATTTCAGTGCTGTTATAAGGATATTTGTGAAACTGTTTCATGGTAGTCCTAATATTAAATTTCAATTTGCAGATTTTGAGTTGACCTCACCCATTGTGTCTATTATATTTGGTCTTTTTACTACTGTCATGCTGCCACAAAGTTGTTTTATGTTGAATAGCACTTGCTTTACACTCGGGTAAATCTCTTCATAAAGTTAGCTAATAAATCCAACTAAATAAATAAATAAATTCATTCATAGCTTTGATATTCAAGTGTTTATGTACGCAGACAATATTCAGCTATTGCTCCTACTGATGGGGAATAAAGATTCTGCTGCATTGAAAGCTTTGGATTCTTGCCCAGAAATAGCTAAGAAGAAAAAATAAAAAATTTAAATTGGGCAGACTGGATGGACCATTCAGGTCTTTATCTGCCGTCATCTACTATGTTACTATGTTTTGCTGAGCTGGATGGTAGCAAATGTTAGCAAAACTATTGGAGATCTCTCTCCTGATCTGAGTATACAGTAAAACCTTGGATTGCAAGTAACTTGGTTTGCAAACTTTTTGCAAGACAAGCAAAACATTTTATTACATTTTAACTTGATATACAAGCAATGTCTTGCGATACAAGTGGATACAGTATACACATATCACAACCGAGCCAATGGTTCTTCTCTCTCTGACGCTGTAAGAGTGTAGTGACTGTTCTAAATGAGCGAGGTCTTGCAATAGGAGTACGTACAAAATACACGCATCACATCATCACAACTGAGCCGATGGTTCTTCTCTCTCTGACGCTGCAGGAGTGTTGTGACTGTTCTAAATGAGTGAGGTCTTGCAATACAAGTACTTATAGTATTTGGTATTAAAGTTTTTGGGTTTTTGGGATCGAATTGTCTGAGTTTCCATTATTTCCTATGGGGAAATTAACTTTGATATACGAGTGTTTTGGATTACAAGCATGCTTCTGAAACAAATTATGCTCGCAAACCAAGTTTTTACTGTATTTTCTATGCTCAGCTAAAGAAATTAGAGTGGCAGCAGTCTGTACGGGTTCCGGTGGTGATGTTGGGACAAGATGGTATTGGCAAAGGTCAAGATCTCTTTTGTTATTCCGACTGTTATATACTTTTAAATACTAATAAAGATGATTGAACTAAAAAAAAAAGCTTTTTTTTAAATTAAAAATGATTAGGCAATTGAAACTTTTTTTTAAAAAAGAGAAGATAGCACTAATAATTGTTACACATTTATGTTAAGTATTTTGTTTTGCTGTAATGTTTTATATATGGGTTAGCATATGATTCTGCTTAGGAAATTATAAATCCTGCAGAATACAACTGCAAGTGTTAAACAGCACTGCGAGAGGGCAAATTCTCTATTGGCTCAATTACATTGGCCCCCTATTAAGAGAAAGGACCCAGTTTAAAACCTTGACCATGATTTTTGAGGTTTTATAATTTCAGAAACCAAGATATTTGAAAGATTAACTTCTTTCTTCTAAGCTAAATTGTGCTTTACGTTCAGGCCAGGGCAATTTACTTCAAGTTCCTGTATCAGCATTATAAGGAAGGTAGGGTGGCAATCGAAGGCTTTTACTGCCTCTTTTACAAAGCCACATGGCAACAGCCCCGAAGCCCTTTAAATCTCTATGGGCTTCGGGGCCGTTAGCGCAGGGCAGCTACTAGCGCGGCTTTGTAAAAGAGGCCGTTAGAGTTGTAGGTCTAGAGTTGTGGAATAAACTCCTTTTAGATTTGAAGTTAGAAACAAGCTTCATGGTACTTAGAAGAAAGTTAAAACCTTATTTTATTTCTGGGTTAGCCTGATTATTTGAATCTTATGTCTAGATATATTTTTGTAGGAAGGATTATTGGTGTTTAAAATGTTTTGTTTTCTTTCATTCACTCTCTTTTATTGTTTTATGTGATTTTGTAAACCATTTTGAATAATGTTTTAGTCAGGAAATGGTATATAAATGTGAGTGAGTAAATATATAAATAGGACTGCATCAAAGTCTGTCCAATCTTTATGCAGAAACCCATAGCCAGTTAAGTGCTGAATATTGCACTTAACAAGCTATGTGTTAGCTAGCTCCAGAATCCCAGAAATTCAACACTGGTGCCCAGACATGGACTGGCATTGAATTTCTCGATTTATTGCTTGCAGAAGTCAGCAAAATGCTGATTACAACTGGCTAAATATCAGGCCTGAGGTCTCTTTATCTGCCTCCTTTTTTGCTGTATCTTTGTGCCATGGAACAAACATTGGTATGAACAACAAAAGATTTCATGACAGCAGCAGGGCATCAGGAGCAGTGGCATGTATTGTAACATTTGTCCTTTAAAAAGACATCATTACCTCCAAAGGCTAGGGTTACCAGATATCCTCTTTGAAAAAAAAGGTCACCTGGTCCTGCCCCATTTTGCCCCCAGCTTCACCCCCACATGAACCTCGTGTTTCCTTCCCTGAGCTCGGGGCCATGTTTGGAGTGCCTCTGCGCACACGTGGACATCAACGCAATGATGTCAGGCACATGTACGCACGCATGTGATGTCATCACATTGACGTCCGCGCATGTGCAGAGGCCCTCTAGATGCGGCCCCAAGCTTGGGGCCTTCCACAACTCAGATAAATGCCAGGTTTTGGGAATCCTTCCGGGCACCCGGACATCTGAAAAGAAGATATTCCAGGTTTTCCCAGACATCTGGTAACCTTACCACAGGCTCTGCTCTTATAGATTCTAGAATAGGTAAAGGTTTCTCGGTGTTGACAGTTTAACATGAATTTGCCTAGCATTCAACTCATATCTCAAAACTGCATGCAACAGAACAGTCCCAGATTTATCACTGACAAAGTGAAGATTAAAACTTCTTGGAGAAAAAAATAGACACATGATGGCAGATAAAGGCCAAATGGCCCATCTAGACTGCCCATCTGCAGTAACCATTATCTTGTCCTCTTTCTAAGGGATCCCACATGCCTATCTTATGCTTTCTTGAATTTAGACACACCTCTTCCGGGAGACTGTTCCACGCATCTACCACCCTTTCTTTAAAAAATTATTTTCTTAGATTTCTCCTGAGCCTATTACCTCTTAACTTCATCCCATTCCCTCACATTCCAGAGCTTCCTTTCAAATGAAAGAGACTCTATCATATCTCCACACTCCCACCTTTCCTCCAAAGTATACAGATTGAGATCTTTAAGTCTGTCCCCATATGCCTTATTACAAAGACCATGCACCATTTTAGTAGTCTTCCTCTGGACCAACTCCATCCTTTGTATATCTTTTTGAAGGTATGGTCTCCAGAAGTGCACACAATATTCTAAATGAGGTCTCACTAGAGACTTATACAGGGGCATCAATACCTCCTTTTTCCTACTGGTCATACCTCATCCTAGGCACCCTAGCATTATTTTAATTTTAACAATTTATAAAAGAATTAGTCAATTATGTTTTAAGAATATTATACTGTATATATCCTTTGCATCATTTTTAATAATGAAATATATAGGATTACCGGCATTTATTTTGTTCAACTGTGAATTTTAGTATCCAGTGTGTCACACACATGAACATTGTCTCTTAGGTGTGTCACAATGGAATAAAGGTTGAGAAGCACTTCCTTAGTGTACTATGGATGTTCATAGAGTTTATCAGATCTGAGTCTAGGAGTGAAAGCCTTATGAAACATCTAGTGAATGAGAGATGGTGAGGTGAACTTTGCCTGCTTAGGATGAACAAGAGGAAACTGGAAGGGGCCTGTAGATTTCCTGTTGTAGTTTCAGTGCAGAATTTACAGGGAAATGGGTGGGTTAGGAGAGATTTGGAACATGTATTCTACCTTCTTGATATAATGCAGAGGTCTGAGCCCTTGCTGAGACTGAGATAGCTTGATTTATGAGAGACAAATTCAGTCACTAAGACAGTGAGAGTTAATAAAAAGACTCAGGCACTGAGAGAGCTTGAGATCTTAACACATTACATATCTTGTTTACATATCAGTGCTTCATCATCTTATAGATAGATGGCAGGGATGGTATTCAGTGGCGTTATACCTGCTTAATGGTATACAAGTAACTTATCTGGTTATCTATAAGTGAATATTCAGCTGAGTTAAAGCAGCCCTAAAGTTAAGCAGATAAATATCTAATCAAAGTTTCTATGGTACTTTGTATGTCTATGTGCTTTGAAAATGAGCCTCATAGTTAAATGTTGGTACTATCCAGTTAACTTTAAGCCCCCTGCTCCTTCCAGCCTTAATAAGTTATCTGGTTAAACTATAATGACTTTGACAGCAAAGAATAGCTTTGTAGTTAACTCCTATAAATCACGTGGCTCTTTGGATTATCAATCTTTTGTGTCTGCCATCGCTCTCCAAAAAAACTCATCTAGAAACTAACAGATAGCTCCAAGTCAACACCATTATTTGCGTTAAATTTATAATTCTGATTTCCCTAACACCAGCAGAGAATATAAGCTCAAGGCCTGCAGTGGAGCAAAACCAGGAATGGATTAGCTGGTCAAGCTGATTTGATGTTTTTGATAACCCTGTGTTCTCCCTAACCTGCCCTATGCTTAACCTTGTGAGCTCTTTGAATCAAGTCATTACTTACCCCAATATATCCTTCAAACTCTAGCCCTCCCTTTCCATTAACTTAAAAATTATTTCAATACAGGCAGTCCCTGAGTTAAGAACGAGTTACGATTCTAAAACTGTTCTTAAGTTGGATTTGTAAGTAACTCAGAACTTGTAGATTTTAAGGTTTTTGCTGCTTACCTCTGTTCCCACCCAGCTGACAAAAAGAACAACTGTCCCTACCAGTGTTCTCTTTAAGGTACAGCATGCACAACCATACACTATTCTTAATGTGGCCATGCATCATTCCTGAATCTTCTGCAGGAGAAGTAGAGGGCACATTCACAGGAAATACTGCTCAGTGAAATCAAATGAAGCCACGACCACGTTCTTAAGTATGAGTCATACTTAAGTCGGGTATCTGTAACTCAGGGACTGCCTGCATTATCTACAGAGACAAACTTTGATTGACACCTTGTGTCCTACCTGGTTGTTCAGCATGAAGCTTTGTTATATAGTGTCACTGATAGGGTTACCAGATTTTCCCGAAGGAAAATCCGGACCCATGGCTACGCCCCCAGGCCTGCCCACTTCCTCTCCATCCAGAAGTCTGGTAATCCTAGTTACTGTGTCATGGCTTGCACTTGTTGCATTTATTAGGTGAGATTTACTCTGCAAATGGACTACAACATAGGTAGGTAAAGTAGGAGACTCAAGGTGCATTTCTATTTTTGACTGTTCTTCAAAGAAGGCAGCTAATTTTATGCAGCTGCTTTGAAATAGAACTTTTGTTGTTGTTATGTCAATATGTATTTATTCTTCAATGCTCCTTTTATGATTTTCTCACCACCGACTTGTTTTCTCAGGCTGTACATAGGAGAGGGATAGATCGTGTTTTGGTTCAGCTTTCTGCCTAGCTAAATCTCCGCCCCCATGTCACACAGCGGCTGCCACTGTCCCTTTGCTTATTCTCATGTTGCTAATTGGGAAACCCAGAGAGATGAAGCTCAGTTGGAGCCATCTGGTTGGAACATGAACCTAACAGAAGGGGAGAGCAGAAGGAAAACTTTCCCTTCCTTTGTCTTGCATAACCTGAAATTAGCATCTCTCAAATTACTGACAAACAAATGCAGAGGTGTGGAATGGAATTTGGCAGGATATAGCCATCAATAACAGAGCATAACATCACATTATGTGGATGGTTATACAGGGTGAGTCTGCTTTAAGGGCATATACAGTATATATGTGAGCGCTCCCAGCAGGGTCTATTCACAGCTGAACCACCTATTCTGGGAATGCCCTTTAACAATAGAACCAGGGCTAAATTAGTATACATTTGTGGAACTATACTATGGATCTTCATTTACTTCTTTTTTCAACCTCTCTCCCTAAGGAATCACATTCACTCTATCTGTGTTCCTCCCACTCAGTTCATCTCTGCAGAAGTAGCACAGGAGAGATTGCAGGGCCTAGTTCTGGTGTATGGCAACAACAGGTTGTGAGTGAACAGGGGACTGTACCAGAAGGAAGATTAAAGGTCAAATAGTGAGATTTACAGCTGATGTGTCCAGTTGGGAAAGGGTTCTACAGGATGAGGTCTTGGGCATGTAAGGGGAATGAGCCGGGGGTGGGTGGGGGAGAGATCTTGATTGGGAGCAGAGTCAAGATTGCTTTGGATGTTATCTATTTTTGTTTGGAAGAAGCTGGAGAAAGTTTCACTGTCCAGGTTGGAGGGGGCATTATGATTGCATCCGTGGGCAGTGGAAAAGAGTTGGTTAGTCAAGGTGAACAGGTATCTGGAACGGTTAGGAACTTTCTGCAAGAGGTGTGTGTAGTGAGCTTTCTTTGCTTCCAGAATGGCAGCTTTGTAGGTGTTTGATCATTTTCTCCAGTGTGATTTGTAGTCCTCTTTTTGGTGCTTGACCCATTTTCTCTCTGCTTGTCTCAGAGCTCTCTTTTGGGATCGGAGGTCGTCATTAAACTAGGCAGCAGGGTTTTTGTTTGTAACTAAGCACGTAGTTTTGGTTTATGCCAGGTTATCATAGAGAGCCTGAATCCCTGTGTGCCAGGTGGAAGCGGCCAGGTCAATGGAGTGGAGATTTTGGTTGCAAGTTTTACTGAGGTCCCGGATTCCAGTGGACATGGCTAGAGGATCAACCGTGTTTGGATTCCGAGTTTGCTTAGTTAGGGTGGAGCCCTGTGGTTTGAAGGAGGTGACCATGGGCAGAATGCAGAGTTGGATGAGAAGATGGTCTGACCATGGGACCAGTGTGGTAGTGTAGGTCAGCTCAGGAGGCACTGTGGTCTGGTCCCTATGAGTGAAGACTAAGTCCAGGGTGTTGCCGGCTGTGTGGGTCAAAGCAGTGATTGCTTGGTGGAATCCTAAATCAATTAAGGCTGACAGGAAGTTAGCGCTTGTTCCAGAGGTATTGGGATAGTCTGGGAAATTGAAGTCTCCTAAGGTGGTTACGCTTTTGTAGGAGATGAACAGATTGGTGATGAAGTCAAGGAGGACTTCAAGGGTATCAGAAGGGTAGTGAGGCGCCCTGTATAGCAGAATGAAAATAACTTCACTATTGGGGCCCATGGTGAATGCGAGGCATTCTAGTGTGGGGAGGGTGAAGGAATCTATCAGTTTAGGAGAGGCACTTGTTTTGATAATTGCAGCTACGCCATCTCCCTTCTTTACAGTGCGGGAGCAGGCCAAGCCTTGGTAACCAGGGAGGCAAAGATCACCTAGTGCAACCCCATCATTGTCTTGGAGCCAGATCTCTGTAATCATAAGGGCATCCCATCCATTGTCGTTGAGGAGATCGTGGAGAATGATGGATTTGTTGGCAGATCTTGCATTGATGAGAGATACTGAGAGAGGGTTGTTGGCTGTAGTCAGTGGGGAGGGGGGGGCTAGATGGGTTTGAGGTTTAGGGGGTTCCTGGTTCGGTGGCTCTTATATTGTGAACTTAGGTCACCATATCTGCCTTGTCTGTGATGATGAACTATAGTGTGGCAAGCAGTGTCAGAGCTGAGGGAGTGTTGAAGCAGTAATAAGGTGCCTGTTGCTGTGTGGTATTGATCCAGGCAGGGGAAGTATGGGGGGGGGGGTGAGGTGGTGGAGTATAGGAGACACGGTGGTCAGAGGGCAGCTTCTGGGTACTGGAAATACTGTTGCTGGAAGGGAGGGAAGGTTTTGATGCCAGAGGGGGTGGCTTGGGAGAATTGCTGCTGGAGGGGGCAGTACTGCTGCTGGAGGGGGGTGAGGGTATTGCTGCTAAAAGGAGGGGGTGGCAGGGGTGAGGTCAGAGGGGAGAGGTGGATTGTTCCCTGGTGGGTTTACCAGGGTAGTATGGGTAATGGGTATGGCTCCTGGCTTGGTCTTTCCGGTCCACACAAAACTGGTGGGTGGAGCTTGGCAGACTCGGCATCGGGGAAGGAGGGAGCAAGATGAAGGACTCCTTGTTCTTTCCCCTGCCTGGAGCACGGTCAGTCATCTGCTGGTCAATGGCCCTGGAGGAGAACCGGAGCTGGTGGGCGGAGCTTAGCAGGTCTCGGCGTCGCTGCGATGATCGGGGGGTAAGGAGGGAGCAAGATGGAGGACTCCTTGTTCATAGTCAGTCGTCCACTGGTCGATGGCCCTTCAGATTGGATTGGTTCTGTGCCCTGATGCTCTTGAGGATTCTCTATCAGCATTTGAGGAGACCAAACTCATAGGAGCCAGGGTGCAACTTTGAAGACCTATGCACTCAGATCTTGTTTGTTGTCTGCCTGACTTTGAGAGTCTAGAATCAAGTCTGAAGATTTATTTTGCTTTTTTGGGTCAACATATGGAGGCATAACATCATCCAATTGATGTAGCCAGGTGCAAATTGAAGATGAGGGGGATTTAAAGCTACTAGGCCCAGGACTATAGTGGGAACCCAAAATTATGTCTTCACTCCTTGCCGTCCTTCATGTAGCCTCTTATTATTGTTTAATTAATTATTGCTTATGTATTTTGTGATGATTTGTTGTAATCTACTTTATGTCTTGACAATAGGGTGCCTGCAGAATATAAATCTCTAGTTAAATTAAATTAATCCTGAGAGACTTGGAATGTGTGTTTACTGTATCTTCGCATTGACAGCATGCATCAATGCAGTTGCCAGGGAGGAAGAGATGAAAGAAAGCAGCTCTTTAAACATGCTAATGTTTTAAATTGGTTTTACTGAGAGATGTCCTGTATTCCAGAGACAGATCAATGGATAGCTACCCTAGTGGCTTATATCACATTAGTCATATTGAGCAGTGGCTCACCTCTAACCAGCTGTCTGTAATCTGGATCACTGAGGTCACAGGAGTCAACATTTCAAAATGTTGGGGGGTGCTAAGCCCAATGGGGGTGCTAAACCCAATCTTTTGGACAAAGTCAATGAGTTTGCTCAATTATTGTGGTGCTCAAGGCACCCACAACACTTACAGAGCTGGCTCCTAAGACTGAGGTAGTGTGTCTTCAAGAGAGCTGTTCTCCACATCAGAAAGGCATTGTGACAGTTCTGCAAAACCTAGAATGGAATTCACAGGTAGACAACTAGCAGGCCAGTTATTGAGTGGTATTCTTCATACTCTGCACAGGCTCATGAGTAATGCAAGTCCTTTTTCTCCACTCATGAACAACCAGGAGAAAGTCTTAATCTCTTTGCATGATGAGCAATCACTCATTGCATCTCGTGGAGTTTTATATCGAGTTCTAAATCCATGTGGTTTGATCATACCTTATGGAGGTTTTCCGGACCTCCATAGAGAATGTTCTGTGTTGTGCTAAAGCACACACATCGCTGAATTCTTGGCCTTGATGTCAGAAGCAGGAGGGGGAAGAGTAGATGTTCATGCTGTGTAATTGCTCTGGGGGGATTTTATTCTCATTTTTCCTACATAATCAGATAAGAATGGCTCCAGCTGGAAGCCAGGAGAGTTGCTGGAGAGCTGCCCACCTACTGAGCCTTAAAAGATAATGACCATCTGGAACAAAAATGGAGCCAGGGGGCACAGTTAAAGCTCTGACCAATCCCCCTCCCCAAAAATGTCTTCTCTATCTCTCTTTGCAGTGCCTCTGCTTTATCCTCCAGCTGTGCATATCTGCACTCTACAATCATGTAGGGCATATATGCAAATCTTTGTCTTTATGGATTCTCTCTATCTCTCTTTCACACACGCACACACTAACACATACATACAGTGATGTGAAAAGGTTCCCCACCCCATCCCCTGTCTATTATTGCATACAGTATATGTCACACCTAACAGTTTCTGATCTTTAAATAAAATATTAGACAAAAGAAACCTGAGTAAACACATAGCATATGGCCCCTTTTATCAAGCTGCACTAGAGGTTTTAGGCATGGGCTGGCATGGTAAATGCTCTGACACTCATAGAATTCCTATGAGCGTCAGATCACTTACCTTGCCAGCCCACACAAAAAAAATCTCTAATACAGCTTGGGGGGATAGTTTTTAAATTTAATTATAACATAGTTTTGAATTCATTTATTTAAGAAAAAAGTTATCAAACTCCCATATCACTCATATGAAAAAAAGCTACCTCCTAAAATTAATAACACCTTTAGCAACAATAATTGCAATCAAATGCTTCCTATAATTTGATATGTATTTTTTAATTTTATTTTTTGTTTCAATTCAATTTACAATTGTATGTCCAAACAGAGATTCACAAAAAAACAGAAAATAAAAGAATCTCAAGAACAGGGAAATAGTTCAAAATGTTGATCACAATTAATGGGAAACCAATTACATAACAAATATAGGAAGCATATTAATAATTTAAGTAGCTGGGCCCTACACTGTAAATTTCAAAAGAATCGGAGGAGTAATTTCCCTTAACCTCAAACACTCACAGAATAACCCTTTAAAATGATTAAGCAAGAAGATTTTAACAAAAAGCTAGCACCAAGGGTTAAGGCCTGTGGCTTAAAAGTCAAAGTCCTGCCTCCTGTTTTGCATAGCACTCGATAAACAAGGAAAAATACAAATCTTTAGATCCTACAAATAGATCATTCAAATATCTAAAGTTTAAAGGCAAAATCAAGTTCTGGTAAGGCTCTAATGCAAAAGTTACCAAAAGTGTAGTTCCCTGGGTGACCACTTCCAAAGATGATCCCAAAAGAGCTATTAAGTCCAGGGATTTAGGATCTTCCTCAAGAAGAACTGATTTATCAGTCCCAGTTTTCTTCGGAAGTACTAGTTATTGTGAGCAGGTATAGAGTTTCAGATATTATACCCAACACTTCTACTAAATATTTATGTAGCATGTCAATAGCAGCGATCAAAGGTGATCTTAAAAAATTCAGGACTCTCAAATATTACATCTCAACTCTTTGGCTAGGAAGACATAAGAGAAGTAGAAAAGTGGAAAAACAGTGGTCCAAGTTGAAAGGTGCAATAAAAAGAGCTAATGACGCTGTATCATGTGAGGAAAATAAATAAAACCAAGATAAAAAGATAATGGATATGGTTCTCCAAACTAGTGGCAGAAAAAATAAAGGCAAAAAAATTGGCATTCAAGAAATATTAAAAAACTCACAAAGAGGAGTACAGAAAGGAATATCGGATGAAACTGAAAGAAGTCAAGAGAGAGATATGTCTGGCGGAAGAGCAAATGGCTAGAAATATAAAAAAGGGAGACAAAAATTTTTCAGGTTTATTAGAGAAAGGAGAAAGACAAAAAAATGGAATTATGATACTGAAAGAAGGTATGAACTGCTATGTGGAGAATGATAAGGACAAAGCAAATGTGCTAAACAAATACTTATGTTCAGTATTCACAGAAGAAAAGCATGGAGTGGATACTGCATATTCACAGAAGAAAGTGTTTATGAACAACTTGAAAAACTGAAGGTAGACAAAGCTATGAGACCAGATGGGATCCATCCCAGGATATTGAGGGAGCTCCGAGAGGTTATGATGGGTTCTCTTAATGATTTGTTCAATAAATCTTTAGAGACAGGAGTAGTTCCACGGGACTGGAGAAGAGCGGATGTGGTCCCTTTTCTCAAAAGCGGTTGCAGAGATGAAGCGGGAAATTACAGACCAGTAAGCCTCACTTCAGTTATTGGAAAATAATGGAAATGTTGCTGAAGGAAAGGATAGTGAAATTCTTAGAATCTAATGGATTACAAGATCCGAAGCAATATGGCTTTACTAAAGGTAAATCGTGCCAAACTAATCTGATTCTTTGACTGGGTGACCAGAGAACTGGATCAAGGACGTGCGCTAGATGTAATTTAATTAGATTTCAGCAAAGCCTTTGACATGGTTCCTCATAGGAGGCTCTTAAACAAAATCCATAGACTGAAGTTGGGGCCCAAAGTGGTGAACTGGATTAGAAGCTAGTTGACAGACAGACGCTAGAGGGTGGTGGTTAATGGAATTCACTCGAAGGGAAAGGTGAGTAGTGGAGTGCCTCAGGGATCGGTGCTGGGACTGATTCTGTTCAATATGTTTGTGAGCGACATTGCTGAAGGGTTAAAAGGTAAGGTCAGCCTATTTGTGGATGATACCAAGATTTGTAACAGAGTGGACACCCCAAGAGTGGAAAACATGAAAAAGGATCAGCAAAAGTTAGAAGAATGGTCTAATGTCTGGCAACTAAAATCAAATGCAAAGAAGTACAGAGTGATGTATTTGGGGGGTAGAAATCCAAGGGAACCATATGTGGTGGGAGGCGAGAGGCTGATAAACACTGACGCAGAGAGGGACCTTGAGGTAACTGTGTCTGAGGATCTAAAGGCATCTAAACAGTGTGATAAGGTGGTGGCTATAGCCAGAAAGATGCTAGGTTGTATAAAAAGAGGAATAACTAGCAGAAGGGAGGTGTTGATGCCTCTACATAGGTCATTGGTGAGGCCACACTTGAAGTATTGTGTTCTGTTTTGGAGGCCGTATCTGGTGAAGGATATAAAAAGACTTGAAGCGGTCCAGAGGAAAATGACAAAAATGGTAAGGGGTTTGAACCAAAAGAAGTATGAGAGGAGACTGAAAGACCTAAATATGTATACTCTTGAGGAGAGGAGAGACAGGGGAGATATGACACGGATGTTTAAATACTTGAAAAGTATTAATACGAACCAAATCTATTAGTGAAGAGAAAATGGTAAAACTAGAGGGCATAATTTGAAGTTGCAGGGAGGAAGTCTTAGGAGCAATATTAGGAAATTATTTTTCACGGAGAGGGTGATAGATGCCTGGAATGCCCTCTCGAGGGAAGTGGTGGAGAGGAAAATGGTCACGTGGGATAAACATAGAAGATCTCTAATTCGAAAATGAAGGATGTTAATTGGAACTCCAGTAACTTGGAACATTAGGATGTTACTGGCCAAACTTTATGGTAGATATTCTGCAAACAAGGTGGTTGGATATGCTGGAGTGAGCTTGTACGGCAACTTCAGCATTTGGAACCTAAGACAATACCAGGTGGACTTTACAGTCTATGACCCTGAAATATCAAAAAAGACACAAGTTAATTTAATCATGTATTTGTAATAGGTATAACTAATGGACAGATTGGATGGACCATTCAGGTCTTTATCTGCCATCATTTCATTTACTATGTTACTATGTGTGACAGATCTAGGTAGTCCAGGTCCTCTTAGTCTCCCATGCACACTCACACACAAACACCAAGGCAGACACGGTTGGAAGGCACAATAAATACTCTTTAATTGTTTTAAGACCTGAGCCTGTTGCTTCATGGGCCCAGGGAAGGTAAGAACAGTTTCTTAATTCTTAGAACATTAATTCCGTTTCACACTTCAGTCTTCATTTATCACTGCACTTTATCCCAACACTGAGTTCCATAATATATTCAATATATGAAGTTTGCTTACCAAAGCCCAGCAGAGACCACTCATCTCCTTGATATTCTCATATTCCAGCCTACAACTAGGAAAGGTAGAAGTCTCTCTCTTAGGGACCTCCTTGAATGATTCCAGTCTAGGGCACAAGTACTCTTCCCTGCCTGAGTCTCGCCCCTCTGACTCAGCAGGGCTGTATTCCTTCTCTAATAGATCCCAGCACTGAGCTGAAAAACTCAGGGCATTCTGGGACATGTAGTTTTCCCTGATATGTCTGGCACCTCCTGCTGCCTAATGGCATAACTGCAATCTTAGTGAGGGAAAACCCCTCAATCACTCATTACATGGTAAAATGTGCTTATCTCTCATCAGGATCACATTCCCTTCCTGTAATGGCTGCAGCCTGGTATCCACAGCTTCAATCTTACTAGTATCTTCACCTATCTTTGGAGCCTGTTCCCATTAAACTTGAGAAATTCCAACAATATTATCCACAAGCTTAGTAACCACAGAAATGAACTCACCCCTTGTATGGCATTCCAGTGACTCCACAGTCACAGTGGCTAGGCTTTGCATTCCCCACAGCCCTCACAGCAGATCTCCTTGTTTCAATCTTCTTCTACTGGCAATCTCATCAAGCAGGTGTCCAGGCATTCTCATATACTCCTGTTCAGGGGAGAGGAGATGGAGCTGTCAGACGCAGCACAAAGTTTTTGTTTTGGCTGAAAACACACTGTAATTTTTGGCCAAAAGCAAAACAAGACTAAATATGGATATCAGGTTGGTATAGATGTGTGGGCCCCGGACAAGCACATCTGTGCATAGACAACACACGCAAGTTCTTTTGCTCTTATTATCTTTTATTCCAGGGTTAGTCGGTGAATAATATTAAAATTAACATAATATGGAACACAATTTTATTTAATGCATTTGAAATCTTATCAACACCCTATTTTTGTTTTTTTTTCAGATTCCCATTGGAAAATGAGTCCAACTGGCGCATTTCCGCACAATTCTTCCGCGGGCCAGATAAAATCATATCGCGGGCCGGATGAGGCCCACGGGCCATACTTTGGAGACCCCTGCTCTAAGATAAAGGGTCATGCCTAGGAGCTCAGTGAAATGTTTCTAATTACTGTCTGGTAATTACTGCACCACCATCTATGATGCTACGTACTTCTGTTTCTATAATTAAAGATTTAGGGAGAACAATGTGAGAGGCTGACATGTCAGGGAGAAGCCCTGAAAATCGGCATATCAGGACAAATACAGGATAAATAACCAAAGTCATCTCATTCTGTACTTAGCAATTAAGGTATGATCTAATTAATTTCGTTTGAGGTAATTGGCTAAGGGTTGGCACTTGCTTGCTGGCTTTTTGCAGAATATGCTACCGCTGAAATTGCCCAGTTGATGAGTAGGAGGCTGATTGCTGACTGAAGCGGAATGACTCAAGCAGGAGAGCAACGCCGACAATATTAATCCATACTCAGTCCCTCAGACATGTTCTCTGTATCTGCATTACCCAGTCTCACACATAATCAGTGGCACATTGGATGTCTCCTGAATCACAGCCCAAGGCACTATCAAATTCCTGGAAATAAATAAATAAATGAGCACAGACTCAAAATACCGCTTCCCTTTGGGAAAATCAGAACAGGAGATGTATGGTGTTAACAGAGTAAAACCAGGGCTGAGTCTGTCAGTCTTGCCAAAATACAACTAACTTGTTCTCCTCATTCTGAACACATGCAACTGGGCCTCTCTTAGTCCGTAATTAGCTCTGTGTGCTGGTCATTCTGTGTATCGTGCTCTATAAATTACCGTATTTTCGCGGATATAACGCGCACCATTGTAAAACGCGCACAGGGGTATAGCGCGCAGAAATCACGATGATATGTACAAAAACTTTTCTATACCGCGCTCAGGCATATAACGCGCATGCTGCCCGACTCTCCTCTGGCCACCCCGACTCTCCTTTCGCTCTCCCCGACTCTCCTCTGGCCACCCCGACTCTCCTTTCGCCCTCCCCGACTCTCATCTGGTTGCCCCGACTCACCCTGACTTTCGGTGCACTGCCCCGACTCTCCTCTGGTTGCCCCGACTCACCGTTCACCCGCCCTGACTTTCGGTGCACTGCCCCGCCTCTCCGTGCCTGTCCCCCTTGAAGTCCTGTCCCCCCTTGAAGGTCTGCCTGTCCCCCCTTGAAGGTCTGCCTGTCCCCCCTTGAAGTCCTGTCCCCATCCTGAAAGCCTGATGCCCCCCCTCGACGTCCGGTTCTTCTCCCCCCTCGGCAGGACCACTCGCACCCCCACCCCGAAGGACCGCCGACTCCCCGACAATATTGGGCCAGGAGGGAGCCCAAATCCTCCTGGCCACGGCGACCCCCTAACCCCACCCCGCACTACATTACGGGCAGGAGGGATCCCAGGCCCTCCTGCCCTCGACGCAAACCCCCTCCCCCCAACGACCGCCCCCCCCAAGAACCTCCGCCCGTCCCCCAGCCGACCCGCGACCCCCCTGGCCGACCCCCACGACACCCCCACCCGCCTTCCCCGTACTTTGTGTAGTTGGGCCAGAAGGGAGCCCAAACCCTCCTGGCCACGGCGACCCCCTAACCCCACCCCGCACTACATTACGGGCAGGAGGGATCCCAGGCCCTCCTGCCCTCGACGCAAACCCCCCTCCCTCCAACGACCGCCCCCCCCCCCAAGAACCTCCGACCGACCCGCGACCCCCCTGGCCGACCCCCCCACCCCCCTTCCCCGTACCTTTGGAAGTTGGCCGGACAGACGGGAGCCAAACCCGCCTGTCCGGCAGGCAGCCAACGAAGGAATGAGGCCGGATTGGCCCATCCGTCCTAAAGCTCCGCCTACTGGTGGGGCCTAAGGCGCGTGGGCCAATCAGAATAGGCCCTGGAGCCTTAGGTCCCACCTGGGGGCGCGGCCTGAGACACATGGTCGGGTTTGGCCCATGTGCCTCAGGCCGCGCCCCCAGGTGGGACCTAAGGCTCCAGGGCCTATTCTGATTGGCCCACGCGCCTTAGGCCCCACCAGTAGGCGGAGCTTTAGGACGGATGGGCCAATCCGGCCTCATTCCTTCGTTGGCTGCCTGCCGGACAGGCGGGTTTGGCTCCCGTCTGTCCGGCCAACTTCCAAAGGTACGGGGAAGGGGGGTGGGGGGGTCGGCCAGGGGGGTCGCGGGTCGGTCGGAGGGTCTTGGGGGGGGGGCGGTCGTTGGAGGGAGGGGGGTTTGCGTCGAGGGCAGGAGGGCCTGGGATCCCTCCTGCCCGTAATGTAGTGCGGGGTGGGGTTAGGGGGTCGCCGTGGCCAGGAGGGTTTGGGCTCCCTTCTGGCCCAACTACACAAAGTACGGGGAAGGCGGGTGGGGGTGTCGTGGGGGTCGGCCAGGGGGGTCGCGGGTCGGCTGGGGGACGGGCGGAGGTTCTTGGGGGGGGGGGCGGTCGTTGGGGGGAGGGGGTTTGCGTCGAGGGCAGGAGGGCCTGGGATCCCTCCTGCCCGTAATGTAGTGCGGGGTGGGGTTAGGGGGTCGCCGTGGCCAGGAGGGTTTGGGCTCCCTCCTGGCCCGATATTGTTGGGGAGTCGGCGGTCCTTCGGGGTGAGGGTGCGAGTGGTCCTGCCGGGGGGGGGATGTATCGGACGTCGGGGAGTCGGCCGGGCAAGAGGGCTTGGGCTCCCTCTTGCTCCGATCGTGGATGCGGGTGCGGGTGGGAGCGCGTGCGAGCGGTCGTTCGGGGTGGGGGTGCGAGCGGTCCTGCTGGGGGGGTGAATCGGGCGTCGGGCGGGGTGGGAACTATGTTTAAAAACTTTTGTATACCGCGCTCAGGCATATAACGCGCGAGGGGTATGCGCGGTACGTAAAATCACGTATAACGCGCGCGTTATATCCGCGAAAATACGGTACATCACTGTGCCAACTACATGTAATGGAAACAGCTAGAATATAAACCTGGAAAACATCAATGACAAAAATTTGATAACATGCACATTAGGGTGGTCCATGGTAGTATGCAAAAAAGTCAACCTGGTTAAATCTTGTCTCCACAAAGCTTATTTTTGTCCACTTGGTATGTCTTACTCATGTATCAAATTTCATCTTAATTAGACAATATTTAGAGGTCACCCCAGCAAGCACTGTTTACTTTTGTGTCGTGTATGTAGGTGATTCTGCATAATTCATTTGTATGGCATTATCTAATTTGTGATCTTCACCCGTAAACTGGCTCCTTGGGAAGTCAGTCTGTCAGCTATCAACTGCTAGACTGCCATGTGGACTGAATATTCTTTGACTGATCAATTTTCATCACTATGACAAAGGAAAGCTATAAGTTGGCGTGTGAGTCAGCGATGGCAGTATGGGATCATGGCAGGATACTGACAAAATGCATAGACACTTGCGTTAGAAAGTTGAAGAAACAACATGAATAAAACTATTGCAAACCAGGCACTCATTGCCATTTCCAGACATCTATGGTTTCTGTTGAGCAGTTGACTTTTTTTGATGACAGAATCGCACAAGAAACTAAGCTACAAATGGTGCAAAACTTACAATGTCCACCGTTGCCAAACACTTCACTACATCATATGCATACAGATGAAATGGAACCTATGACCTTTGAAAATCTTGTAACACAGAGAACACAGTCATTTTTTTGATCTCATGATTGAAGGAGGATCAACAAAAGTGAAAATATTCCTGAAGAAACATCCCACAGAGTGGACTGACAGTCCAGTTTTCAAGGAACTTTGGAATCGAGCATCCACTGACTCTTGATAATAATACAGTAGAATGAGGGATAAGCCTCATTGATAAATACAACGATACTGTGACAAAAGATGAAGAACAGAAGTAATTTGTTCTTCAACTAGTGGCCAGCCACTGAAAGAAGTTTCCTTCTTCATCAAAGGCAGCTCTTATGTCATAGACCGTTGATTATTTGTCAAGTGCACAAGAATGACAATATACTGTTAGGCTTACTGGTAGTTAAGAGATGGGGCATAAAATGCCGTGTCATTTTGAAAACCTACCTGTGCGACTGCTGCTAATTAGAAGAGTAAATTCTATATATGTCGCCTAAACAATTAGTACCGATAAAATCAGCACTTAGTGCTATTCTATAAACTGTGGTTTATAGAATCACGTATAGTACACATCTGCATGACTAACATTTAAGTGCAGGCATATAAGCTTATGAAAACCAGGCCTAAATGCCTGTGCCTAAGTTGTACGCGGATCAGAGCACTGAGCGTCCAGAGCACTGAGGACAGAGAAATGTCAGTTACTTGACATGGGCAGAATGAATGCAGTGCTTTATGAGCAGACAAAGAAATAATGTTTTTCTTTTGCTGGGCCCATTCTCTGCATATTGAGATTTTGGGGCAACCAGTTCCATTTTCGAAAACTCATTTTTTTGCTCATGCATTTTTATACTAATTGTTCCCTACATTAAGCAGAATATGTGATTTTGTTGAGACAGTGTATGATAAAATGTCTAGTAACTTACCTCTTTTACTGATTTTACTCTTGTTTGCTGGAAGAACTATGAGGCTTGTGTGTTTTAAAGATTATTTTTATTTATTTTTAAAATTTCTATACCATTTAAAACTAAACGGTTTACATAATTTACATACATAATTTTAAAACCAAAACATGATAAAATAAACATACAAGCAATCCTCAGAAATCATGTCTACAAAATAATACCATAGCTTGCATAGTAAATTCATCAACTCTGCCAGAGAGGAAAATTATTGGCTAGAGAAAGGCATCTACAAATAACTGTGTCTTAAATATGTTGAATTGTGGGCTGCTTTGACTAAAAGTGGAATATAAATGTTTTAAATAAATAATTCAGATGCATTCTATAATGGTGCACCTAACTTTTAGAAATACCCATGAGCCACCCATACTCTTCCCTTTCCCACACCCCTTTTTGAGACCTGTGCGCTAGAAGTTATGTGCACCACTTTATAGAATATGCTTAGAAAGTTGTACGCATAAATTCTACTTAGTGCTAATAAAGTGCTTATTAATTGGCAATTATTGGTGCTGATTGGCATGTTAACCAATTAAGTCATGCATGCAAATCTGAAATGTGTGTGCAACTTTGGGTGCAGGATATTGAATCGAAGAGGAGGGGGAGAGAGGCTGCAATCATTTTGTTTAAATTTGATGGGGAAATAAATAATGGGGGATTAAGAAGGCCATTTCCCTCTATTCCTCCTGTAATGGGCTGGCTGAATTGAGCATTATTGCAATATTTTTCCATGCAAAGGAGCAGGTGTAAATCCCAACATGAGAATTTTCCCACACAGATGTGAAATAGGAACCATCTACAAGACAGAAAACAGAGAGTAGGTTTAAATCTCAATAGAGAAAAGTAAACAGTAGAATTCCCCAGGGGTCTGTGCTGGGACCACTGCTTTTAACATGATCTACAGATGGGAATAATTAGTGAGATAATTAAATTTGCTGATGACACAAAGTTGTTTAAAGCTCAAGAGGATTGTGAAAAATTGCAAGAGGACCTTGTGAGACTGGAAGACTGTGCATCAAAATGGCAGATGACGCTCAATGTGAGCAAGTACAAAGTGATGCATGTGGGAAAGTGGAATCTGAACTATAGCTACATGATACAGGGTTCCATGTTACATTACATTACATTAGAGATTTCTATTCCACCATTACCTTGCGGTTCAAGGCGGATTACAAAAGAGTTATAGAAGGTGGGTTAAAAAACAAGATCACTGGTCATTTCTAGTGGAGATAAAGAGTAGGCGTCACTGTCCAGGAAAAGGATCTAGATGCCATCATTGAGGATACGTTGAAATAGAATGTTAGCAATTATCAGGAAAGGAATGTAAAACAAAGATGAATATGTTATAATGCCCTTGTATGGTATGGCTGCATCTCGAATGATGTGTGCAGTTCTGGTCACCGTATCTCAAAAAAGATATATTTGCGAGTAACCCAGTTTGCGAGTGTTTTGCAAGACGAGCAAATCATTCTCGCAAAACTTGTCTCACAAACCGAGTGTTGACTCGATTTGCGAGCACCCCCACCCCAAGAACCGGCATCGCTCCCCCTGCTCACAAAGGACCCTCCGCTTGAACCGGCACCCCCCGCCCAAACAACTTGAAACTTACCCCTCATCTGGCACCGGAACGCAGCACACAGGACGTGCCGGTGCTGCTTGAAGAACTTCCTGCCTCTGCCGGGCCTTGAGCATGCATCTGCGCATGCTCAAGGCCTTCTAATTAGAAGGGTTTGGGGGGGGGGGGGAACGTATCAAACGAGTTTCCATTATTTCCTATGGGGAAACTCGCTTTGATATACGAGTATTTTGATTTACAAGCATGCTTCTGGAACGAATTATGCTTGTAAACCAAGGTTCCATTGTAGCAGAATTAGAAAAGGTACTGAGAAGGGCGACGGAAATGATAAAAGGGATGAGACGACTTCCCTAAGAGAAAAGGCTAAAGCGTGTAGGGCTGTTCAACTTGGAGAAGAGACAGCTTAGGGCTGATATGATAGAGGTCTATAAAATACTGAGTGGAGTGGAAAGGGTAGATGTGTGAATCGCTTGTTCACTTTTTCCCAAAATACTAGGACTAGGGGGCATGCGATCCGTGCTGTGGGTGAAGGGCGTGCCATCGATCGTCTCCATTTGAATGCAGGCCTTTAGTGAATTTGTCGGCCTGCATGCAAACGGAAACGGATCACACACGGATCGGAGGGTTAGTGAATCTAGCCCTAACTGTCTTCAATTCTATATAGCACCCCCTACTTCTAGGTCCCTCCTCTTTCTTCTTCATGCCCCCTTTCCCCACTACTTTCCCCTTCCTCTTTGATTTATCGCCTTGAGCCTGTATAGGTATGCCCGACTCACAAATGGAAGATTAGATTACATTGCATTGTGCATTACAGTGTTGCAATTAGCACAGATACACTTATCGCCTCCTATTTAGGAGGCGCTAAAGGGGGGAAATTCTGTATAGGTTGACCAAAAGTTAGGCAACTGAAGATCCACACCGAGCTGGTATTCTATCATAGGGCTAGATTCACTAACCTGATCCGGGCCCGATCCGGGCAGATCTGACAAAATCACAAAACTGCAACATGCAGATGAGGGCGATCGGAGGAACGCCCCATCTGCCGGCATGGATCGCTCTATAGCGATCCCCGCGTACGCACAAACCATCTGGACCTCCGGCCCGGCACATTTTTTTCTTTTCTTTTTTTAAACTTTTTTTAAAGCCCATGGTTTTAACCCACTTTAAAGCCTGCGGGTTAAAACCACAGGCTTACACTGCGGGGAAGGGTGGGAGAGATGGGGTAGGCAGGGGTTGAGGGAAGTTCGGGGAAGGCAGGCAGCTCGGGGCAGGCAGGCGATCAGGGCAGCATCGGGGCAGGCAGGCAGATCAGGGTAGGCAGATGATCAGGGCAGCTACAGTCGGGGCAGGCAGGCAGATCGGGGAAGCAGGAGATCGGGGCTGACAGGATTGAGAGCAGGGCGGCAGAAGGCAGTCGGAAAGAGCTTCAGCGACTGGTCCTTAGTTGCTTTTTGGGTTGATCGGCCAGCACAGTCGAATCGGCAAATTTGTTTAGTGAATCGTGTCCCTGCCTACTTTGCATGCAGTTCCCCTCATTTGCATGCGCGGATCAGAATCAGATCGCAAAACAGGTTAGTGAATACTGCAGGAGGGAAATCGGGTTGCAAAGGGCTCGCAAACTGATCGGTACACGATCGGTTTGCTTAGTGAATCTAGCCCATAGTAATTTTTGTGTCTAACTCTGGGCATATATAACTTGATATAAACAAACTGTCAAGCAGCTAATAAATGTGTTTACCAAGACCTCAAAAACCCGAGACACTACTTGAACTGATTTCGTGTCTTTACTGGGGTGACGTATTCATCATCGGTCTTGTTTAATTTTTTAATGCAGATTATGATACTGTATTGTATCTATATGGTGCAGTACATAATAATGAATAATTTAGAAGAGCACTTAGCTTGTGGCCCGATGGCTACCTAGTCGTTTCAATGGTGTGTTTCCTCAGGGGCAAAAGCTCTTCTTATCAGTGTTATTTTATACACTTGTTATAAGTACCTTTACTGCACCTCTGCTAATTCAGTGTTCTCCGTGCCCATTCCCCACCCATGTACTACCTAGTTACCACCCGGAACATAAAATATGCACAATTCAGAATGTGCTAATTATAAAAATAATGCAAAAGTAGTTAGCACGTTTGTTTGTTAGCAGGTAACACCTGCTGATTTGCGCAGTATTCCTCTCATTCTAGTGTCCAGTTTTATGTTCAGTGTGCAATATTGTGCATGCAGATTCTAAAATTTTGACATCCATGCATGTATTTATTCATTTATTGAGATTTATTAATCATCTTTATGAAAAAATTCACCCAAGGCACTGTACAGCAGGTGTAATTCAACATAAAACTTACAATTATGTTAACAGCATAACAGTAGTAAAAAGACCAAATATAAACATAAATACAGTGGTACCTTGGATTACGAGCATAATCCATTCCAGGAGCATGCTCGTAATCCAAAATGCTTGTTTATCAAAGTGAGTTTCCTCATAGGAAATAATGGAAATTCGCTTTGATACGTTCCCACCCCCATCCCCCCCCAACGAGAACCGGCATTGCTCCCCCCGAAGGCCCCCCCTGCGATCCGGCACCCTCCTCCCCGTGATTCGCCACCCCCTCCTCCGCCACGATTGGGCACCCCCCCCCCCCCCCCCCGCCGCTTCTTACTGTCATCTGGGTACCGGCACCGGCATGTCCTGTGCGTTGGTGACGGTGCCCAGATGACGGTAAGAAGTGGCGGGGAGGTGTCCAATCGTGGGGGGAGGGTGCCGGATCGCGGCAGGAGGGTGCTGGATCGCAGGGGACGCCGCTCGCAAATCGAGGCACGCTCGGTTTCCGAGGTGCCGATTTTGCGAATGTTTTGCTTGTCTTGCAAAACACTCGCAAACCGGTGCACTCATAAACCGAGGTACCACTGTACAGTGAATTAGGTAGAGTTAAATTCAGTAAATTGAAATGTAGTAATAAGACTACCATGAAACGGTTTCAAAAATATACCTAACAACATTGACTTTCAAATAAGGGAGAGAGAGTACATACAAAAAGTGAGACATAATACTTATAAAGCATTTAAACGCACAAATCAGAACATTCAAATAACATAGATATGGCGCTAATGTTTTTTTTACAATACAGCTTATCCTATAGCTGAGGGGTCAATTGCAGATATTAGATGAGGACAAGATGGGTGGTAAAGAGTACATTGGGATTAACAGATAGGAGGCTAAATTCAAGGCAAGTTGTTTATGCTGTTAAACAAGGTATAAGGAACTGATTTAATTAGTATGTGTCGTGAGCTAGTCCTGGTACACAATGAGGCCCGGATTCTATAAAGGGCGACTAACACTGAGCGGGACTTAGGCATCCAAACTAAGTGGTTAATGAGCCATTTAAAGGTCTTAACGAGCAATAATTGGCACATGGACGTCCACAGGATGTACACGTCACTTTGTAGACGCCTTCACAATTTCATGGACACCCATTGGGAAAATTCATGCCTAACGGAATAGTCATAGGCGTGGAATGGGCGAGGCTTCAATATGGGCGTCTTTCGATTCATTTGCATAATGTGAATGACCTAGGGCATCCATCACATGCCTACATTGTAGGCAAATGAAAAACAGGTCAGCTTTCAGCATAGTTTGGGCTTCAGATAGACCTGAGTTCTATAGATGGAACTTAGGTACAGTTTGGATGTCCTTAATGCGATCTGCTAAATAGTTCTCTGAGTTTTTATTTTTTGCTTTATTAAGCTCAAAATATGTTTAATAAGGCACCACATAAACAGGGCATATCAAAACATATATATTGCATGCAAAACCTTCTATTTTTGTGGACAAACAGCAATGCTATTTGCTAATTAGAGGAAAAGATCCATTAACTGAAACACAGCACATGAAAAACACAACTTTATGTTTCTTGCTAATAAGCTACCCTTTTTCCTGACTAAACAGTGCTCCAATCAGCTCATTCTTGAAAGCAAAGAAAGCACATGAAAAAATGTATTGATTGCATACATAACTTCATTTGCAAAAGCATAAAAACCAAAATAACAGATTCAGACCTTAGCATGGCTTCTACTTCATTGCAAATGGAGGAGTGCAGCTGAACAATGCTGACCTCATTGTGAGATCATTAAAGTGCACCTGCAAGGTAGAATGCCACAATTAAAATATGTGTGGGGTTTGAATCTATGACCTCTGGAAGATGGGAACAAGGTTTTTACCCACTGAGCCACAGCAGCTTCCACTAATGTCATTCTTCCTCACATCTGATATGATTGCTTAGGGATCTGCTAAGCTATGATCTTATCAGGTATTTTCACCTGCACATGACTAGGATCACTAAGCTCTCATGGTAGGAACCCCCATGACTGAAAAGAAGCAGCTGTGGCTCACTGGGTATAAGCCCTGTGCTCATCTTCCAGAGGACATGGGTTCAAATTCCAGCACATATGTCGCAAACATTTTAAAGCCGCAGCTCACTAAGCCCAAGGCCGTGGCTGGAGGGCCTCCAGACATACGTGGACGTCAATGTGATGACATCACATGCATTTGTGTTGTCATCACGTCAACATCCTTGCATGTGCAGGAGCCCTTAGCTTGCTACTACTACTACTACTACTACTATTAATTATTTCTATAGCGCTACCAGATGCACATAGTGCTGTACAGAGTCACAAAGAAGAAGAAAACAGTCCCTGCTCGAAAGAGCTTACAATCTAAACAGCCAAGACAGATAAACAGGATTTCATGGATACAGTTAAGGATACAGCTGGCTGGGTTGGAGAGCAGAGGGGTAGGGGGGATAAAGATTGAAGGCTATATCAAAAAGGTGGGTTTTCAGCCTGCTTTTAAACAAGGGTAGAGAAGGGGCTTGACAGACAAACTCGGGTAATTTATTCCAGGCATAGGGGGCAGCTAGATTAAAGGAACAAAGTTTGTAATTGGCAGTGGAGGAGAAGGGTAAAGCTAAGAATGGCTTATCTGAGGAATGGGGTTCTCTGGGAGGTGTAAAAGGAGAGAGAAGTGAAGAGAGATATAAAGGGGCAACAGAATGAACACACTTGTAGGTCAGCAATAAGATCTTGAACTGTATGCGATGGCAGATAGGGAATCAGTGAAGTAACTTAAGGAGAGAGGTGAGATGAGCGTAGCGAGATTGGTAGAAGATGAGTTGTACATCAAAGTTTTCCACACATTGCAAGGAAGAAAGGCGACACTGAGGGATACCAGTTAGAAGTAGATTGCAGTAATCTAAGTGTGAGGTTACGAGAGCTTGGACAAGGATCCGGGCAGTGTGCTCAGAGAGGAAGGGGTGAATTTTGGTGATATTGAAGAGATAGAAGCGACAGGTCTTAGCAGCTTGTTGGATGTACATAGAAATTGAGAGGTTGGAATCGAAGACCACTCCAAGGTTGCGAGCAGAAGAGACAGGAACAATGACTGTATTATTTACAAAGATGGAGAAAGGAGGAGGAGGAGCAGGGTGTTTAGGAGGAAAGGGCAGCAGCTCAGTCTTGGACATATTTAGTTTCAGATGATGGCAGGACATCCAGGCAACAATGTCAGCCCAACAAGCAGAGACTTTTTCTTGGACTTTAGGTGAAATTTCAGGTGTAGAGAGGCAGATCTGGGAGTCATCAGCAAATAGGTGATACTGGAAGCCATGGGAAGAGATCAGGGCACTGAGAGAAGAAGTGTACAGTAGAGAGAAAAGAGAATAGGTCCTAAGGCAGAACCCTGGGGTACACCGACCACTAGTAGGGTAGCAGCAGAAAAGGACCCACCAACATATACATTAAAAGTGCGATGGGAAAGGTAGGAGGCAAACCAGGATAGGTACCCTGGGAATAGAGGTGCATAGAGGAGGAGAGGCACCGGCGAGGAGGAGAGGTGCTGGCGCAGTCTGACTGCCTACCGGACATGACTCTTACTGTGAGAGGCACGTTCTGTAGGTAGTCAGCTGGTGCGAGGGCTTCTCCTTCTCACTGGCATCTTGCGACACACAGTTTGCAATACATTGAGTTAGATGTAAACATTTACATCAGCCATTGAGCTACCGTATTTGCACATGGCACATATCTTGGAGCCTAATGTTAGGTGATCTATAGAGAATTACCCCTCTGTGCCTAATGCTCTTTAGTAAAAGGGCCCCTAACCTTTTGAAGGTGCACTAATGAATCATATGCATACTAACCACATCCAAGTTTAAGTTTCAAGTTTATTTAAAATTTGATATCCCGCTTAATTAATGTCTAATTGGTGTACAATGAAAAATAAAAGTTTAAAAATTGGGGATATCACATACTAATTCACAGACTAGTATTATACATATGGTAAGGGGATGGGGAAATATAATAATTAATTGGATAGATTTACGCAAAGGGAAAGTACATTAGGAGGGGGATGTGTTCTTCATGTGAAATTGTAGATGATAGAAAAAGACTATGATTCTGAAAGTTATAAGTTGTATGCATCTTTAAACAACAAAGTTTTTAGATTGGATTTAAATTTGAAGAAGATTCTTCTCGAAGGACTGATGGTAACGAGTTCCTTAGAGTGGGCGTTGTTACAGGGTTGAGGACTACTGCAGTAGACTGACGCTATGACCAGTTGCCAAGTGAGTTAGGACTAGGTTGTGAAATCAAATCTATGTGAAAGCCTGAATCCTGAAGACTGATACCAGTATAAATTCCCAGTGCTTTATAAAAGGAGTGTAAAGAGCCATTGATTTTGCTGCTTTCTCTATCTATTCTTCCAGCACTCAGTTAGCAAAACACTGCTAAGTGTTTTATATCTATGCTGGTGGCTTTTTTGACTTCTCCTGGGTCAATTTCTAAACAGGATGAGGGAGACTCCTAAAGAGAAGGATAACAAGGGAAGTGTCAGAAATTAAATATAGAGGAATATTACCTTTTATATTTTTAAGCTGGAATATAGAGAAAGTATCATACATAGCAGTTGCATAACCTAGAGATAAACAGTTTTCTATCTTCCCAGACACCCAAATGAGTGAACTGCACTTTAACAATAAAGAATAGTTAAGAGTGGGATGCATGCTACAATGTCTCTGTATTTTCTGAGGTTATATTTCATGTTGAGTTTTTAAATTTTGTTTAATTTTCTATAAAGTGTGAACTAAGAACATAAGAGTAGCCAAACTGGGAAAGACTGTTGGTCCATGAAACCTAGTATCCTGCTTCCAAATGTGTTCAATCTAGGTCACAAGCAGAGGTATAGTTACGGGGGATGGTGCAATGGGAGCAGCTGCTTCCCAAAATGGATTTGGAAGGAAGTGATGCCTATGTCGATTGGGCTGCAGCCATGCACTTCTGCCTATTTTATAAAAGGTCTGCTCCCCCTGATGTCAAAACCTAGCTATGCTTCTGGTTACAAGTACTTAGCAGAATCCCAACGAATAGTGAGATGCTATACTGTGGACCCTAGGAATAAGTAGTAGCTTTCCCCATGTCTACATTAATAGCAAATTACTACTACTATTAATTTCTGTAGTGCTATTAAATGTACACAGTGCTGTACACATTATATCTCTGTCTCTATTGGGCTCACAGTCTAAGTTTTGGGGCAATGGAGGATTGAGAACTGTTTGAAAGACAGAAAACAGAGAGTGGGTTTAATTGATCAATATTCTCAATGGAGAAGGGTAAATAGTGGAGTTCCATCAATACCTCCCTAGGATACTCTAAGAGTGTCCTAGAGAGGTATAAGTGGAATATTTTTTTCTCTCTTATTCCTATGTTTATTTTTTTGTAAATAGTGGGGTTCCTCAGGGGTCTGTGCTGAGACCACTGCTTTTTGACATATTTATCAATGATCTAGAGATAGGAATAATTAGTAAGATAATTAAATTTGCTGATGACACAAAGTTGTTCAAAGTTGTTAAATTGCAAGAGGATTGTGAAAAATTGCAAGACCTTGGCAGACTGGGCATCAAAATGGCAGATGACGTTTAATGTGAGCAAGTGCAAAGTGATGCATGTGGGAAAGAGGAACCTGAACTAAAGCTATGTGATGCTGGGTTCAGTGTTAGGAGTCACTGCCCAGGAAAAGCATCTAGATGTCATCATTGAGGATACGTTGAAAATACTAGGACTATGGGACATGTGATGAAGTTAATACCGTATTTTTTGCTCCATAAGAAGCACTTTTTCCACACCCAAGAAGGAGGTAGAAGAGTGGGCATGTCTTATGGAGTGAATACACCTCCCCCACCGCCCCTGGTACCTTTTTTTTTAACAAGCGGTGGTCCAGTGCGGACTCCTGCTGGACAGCAGCCTTTCTTGCTGCAGAGCAGCGCATAAGGCAGGAGCGCGACCTTTACGCTTCCTGCCTGGTCCTGTGAGTCCTAGCAACTTGATGAATTGCAGATCTAAAAAGAAATTGGTTTTGTGCTAGTCTGGAATGATCCTCCAGCATCATCTCCATGGTTGTTTTCAACATGTCCAGGCATCTGATTGCAGGTCACCCTCTTCACCTGGTTCCTTTGATCTTCCAAAGCATGATGTCCTTCTCTCCAGTGATCTCATCTCTCTCTTCTGATGGCGTGATTAAAATAAGACCATCATAATTTCATTATCTGGGCTTTAAGTGACATTTCCAGTTTGATCTCTTCCAGAATTGATTTGCTAGTTCTGGCAGTCCATGGCATGCCTAAAATCCTTCTCCAGCACAAATGCTCAAATGAGCCAATCTTCTTTCTGTCTTGTTTCCATAATGTCCAGCTTTCACATCTGTAACTGACCACTTAGAAAATGAGTGTGTGGACAAGTCTGATCTTGCCTCAGCTCAATATGCAGCGACAGCTAAGAAAGAAAATAGAATACTAGGAATTATCAGGAAAGGAATGGAAAAGGTCATAATATTATTGTATTGCTGTATGGTATGGCTGCACCTCGAATACTGCGTGCAGTTCTGGTCACCATATCTCAAAAAAGATATAGTGGAATTAGGAAAGGTATAAAGGATGACAAGTGATAAAAGGGATGGGAACGAGGTCCCTATGAGGAAAGGCTAAAGCAGCTAGAGCTCTTCAGCTTGGAGAAGAGACAGCTCAGGGGTAATATGATAGAGATCTTTAAAATAATGAGTGGAGTTGAAAGGGTAGATGTTAATCGATTGTACTGGGGGGCTGCAGGCTTCGAGCTTCCCAGCACCAGACGCACCTAAGTGTAGAGTAGGGAAAAACAAGAAAAAAAAATTCTGAACCAATTTTTTTTTTCTTATTTTTTCCTCCTCTACACATAGGTGCATCTTATGGTCAGGTGCATCTTATAGACCGAAAAATATGGTAAGTAGCAGATTTTAAACAAACCAGAGAATATATTTCTTCACACAATGTGGAATTTGTTGCCGGAGAATGTTGTGAAATCAATTAGCTTAGTGGAGTTTAAAAAAGGTTTGAATAATTTCCTAAAAGAGAAGTACATAGGCCATTATTGAGAAGCCTTAGGGAAATCCACTGCTTATTCCTAGGATAAGCAGTATGAAATCTGTTTTAGTACTTGGGATCTGGCTAAGTACTTGGGACCTAGGGTGGCCACTGTCCCAGTATGGCAATTCTTATGTTCTTAAGTGACTTAATCAGAAGGAGCTGCAGTGGGAATTCTCCAGGATCACAGTCCAGTGCACTAATCATTAGGCTACTCTTCCAAATTATGGAGAGTTCCATCAGGAACTTGAAATGGTGCCAGCTGTCCCAAGGCTGGTGCCATTTAGAAATATGAGGCTGGCAGGGCAGGAAGAACTGGGGATTGTTCTAGCTGTTTTGGATCGAGTAAGTTGAGGATGGGAGCAACCAGCGGAGAGGGAAATGTTTTTTTAAAAAATTAGGGGGGATGGGTAAATTGACGGGAGGGGGTCTGAACTGTGTATGCTTTGTTTAACTGAATACTGTTTGCAAATGGTGAAGACTAAAATGAAACAACCCCATAGTTGGATGTTATTACTCCTTTTCCAAAGCCAAGCTCTAGGTCACAGTTCTTCAACCGCCGGTCCGTGGACCGGTGCCAGTTCGCAGAAAATTCCTGCTGGTCTGCGCAGGACGGGCGAGATCAACATCTTCAATTTCTTGCCGGTCCGCGCAGGACCGGCAAGATCGAGGAGCTGTAGTTGCGCAGGACCGGAGAGATAATGGGGAGCCTCAGACTGTGCTTTCTTCCCTCCCAGCGGCTCTCCTTACAAGCGCAGCGATTCAGGAAGGAAGCCTTGGAGCTTTTGCTGAGTTGGGCCGCCTCTGATGATGTAACTTCCGCTTTCCTCAGAGGCGGTGCGACCCAACAAAGGACCCGAGGCTGCCTTACTGAATCGCAGCACTGGCAAGTAAGGAGAGTTGCTGGGAGGGGAGAAAGCTGCTGGGCATAGTGAAAAAAAAAGGGACAGCTGCTACTGGACCTGGAGAGGGAGACGGAGAAGGAGAGATGCTGCTGGGAGGGGAGGAGGGAAAGGAAAAGGAAGAGAGTTACTGCTGGACAGGGGGAGGAGGGAAGGGAGAAGAAAAAAGGAAGGAAACGGCTTGCAGGGAGATTAGAGGAGGGGAAGGGGAGAGATAAGAATGAGATGGGAAGGGGGATCAGCAGAGAAATTGAGAGGGACAAAGATGCTAGATCTGGTGTAGGAGAGATAAAAATGAAGAGAGCAGTGAAGCTGGAATGAATCGTGTAAAAAAGAGAGAGGGGTATAGGCTGGATGGAAAGGGGAGTGGGGCATAGAAAGAAGACAAATACCATATGGAAGGGGGAGAGGTCAGACAGTAGATGGAAGGGGCAGATGCTGGATTGAAGAGACAGAGAGGGCAGACGCTGTAAGGAAGAGAGTGAAAAGAAGATGAAAGCAGAAACCAGAGACAACAAAAGGTAGAAACAAATAATTTTATTTCTATTTTGTGATTAGAATATATCAGATTTGAAATATATAACCTGCTAGAGCTGGTGTTAGACATAACTGGGGACTGCAAAGTCCAGGCAGTGGCTTAGGGCTCTCTCTGACCAGGGGAGCAGTTGCCCTAGTTGCACTCCCCTAACCCTATTCCTGCTATGTGTGACTGCAGTATTCTGTTAGCATGATATTTCTGTGTAGCATTCTGTAATAATTTGGCTTATTCAGTTTTCTTGATAGTAGAGGGGATATATGTGAAGGGGAGGGAAGACAGGGGTTTTGTTGATCCTTGCTCTGTATTATTTGTATTTATAAAATGATAATTGTACAGAATATTGTTTCTTTTTATACTTTAATAAAATGCATTCAGTATAAAATCATAACTGAGGCTTGTGCGGATGGGATCAGATGGTTTGCGAGGACCGAGCTCGCGGAAACGGGGTTTTTAAATTTCAGTCCTAGTAGTTTGCCGGTCCACAAAATAATTTTTTTTCCCCCGCCGGTCCATAGGTGTAAAAAGGTTGAAGAACACTGCTCTAGGTGAGTTATATTCAGTTTCCACAGTTACCGGCATTACTTGTCCCCAGAGGACAATATAACGGCTCTGTTTAGTAACTCACAATAAAAGAGTTCTGCCTGGGATTCACTAACCTACACTATCTCAGTGCTGCAGGTTAGTGAATCCTGTGGTAATTTTTTTTTTTTTCAAGTTTCAAAACAATCTTTATTTGATATGTTTATTTATATCCCGCCTTTATCCAAAGTGGGTTACAACCAAACACACATAATATAAAAATACTATAAAAATGAAGGACACAATCAAGAAACAAACACATAAATACTGTAATCATTTCAGAACAGTTCAAGGAGCTTGGCTTAGCAAATACTGCAATAACCTAGCACATATCAAAGTGGTTTATGATTACCCTCCCCCCTCCCCCACACACACACATACTTTTTACAAAGCCATGGAAACAGTTTTTAGTGCAGGCAGGCTCGCTGAATGCTCTGTGCTGCTCCCGACACTCATAGAGTTCCTATGAGTGTTGGGAGCAGCGCATTCAGCGTCCAAGCCTGCGCTAAAAACTGCTTTGTAAAAAGTTTTGTAAAAGGCTTCCACAGTTTTGTAAAAGGGAGGGGGAGATGTAATAGAAACAAGAAAGAGGAAGAATAAAACATAAGGAAGCCTAGGTTACAAATTATTCATTAAACTAAACCTACAAACAAAGATGGGTAAGAAATACACAAAGATATCTGACACAAACAAGGTAACCACTGATCTAAAATAGCTGTGATAAGATCAGCCCTGAAACACCTGCCCAAAATAAAAAGTTGTCAGACCTTTTCATTGACAAATATCTAGAGCAGATATGTCAAACTCTGGCTCGTGGGACAAATCTGGCCCGTGGTGAGTTAAAAATTGGCCAGCCAGACATTTTCAACTTTATACTCAATTTGGCCCGCCGGCATGAACCACTGCCACTACTGCTGCTGCTGCTGCTGCTGCTCTTCACTCGTGTCTGCCTTCGTCTGATCTCCTCTTCAAAGCAGTCTGCAACGTATTTAAATGGGGGCCGGTGAACGAAGCGATCAGAGACAAGTAGACTTTGTTTAAGGAATGGAAAAGGTCAAAAACGGATGCAAACTGGATAAAGCACAAACAGCATCAACGCAAGTGCCATAAAGCAGTAAAAGGGGCCAAAAGAGACTACGAGGAAAAAATAGCCAAGGAGGTGAAAAACTTCAAGCCTTTCTTTCGATACATTAAGGGGAAGCGACCCGCAAAGGTAGCGGTGGGACCATTGGATGAAAATGGAATAAGGGGAGTGCTAAAGGAGGACAAAGCCATCGCTGATAAACTGAGCACATTTTTTGCGTCTGTATTTACCAAAGAGGACATACACAACATACCGGAATCCAAAAGGCTATACGCTGGAGGCGAAGACAGGAAACTGACAAGGTTGACGGTCAGTCTAGAAGAAGTATGCAGGCAGATTGATAGGCTTATGAGCAACAAATCCCCAGGACCGGATGGCATCCATCTGAGGGTCATTAAGGAACTGAAAGGGACTATAGCTGAACTGCTTCAACTAATAGCCAATCTGTCGATTAGATCGGGAAGGATTCCGGAAGATTGGAAGGTGGCAAATGTTATGCCAATCTTCAAAAAAGGTTCGAGAGGAGATCTGGGAAACTACAGACCAGTGAGTCTGACTTCAGTACCGGTAAAGATGGTAGAGGTGCTGATAAAAGACCACATCATAGATCACCTTGTCAGACACAAACTGATGAGGACCAGTCAGCATGGCTTCAGCAAAGGGCGATCTTGCTTGACGAACTTGCTGCACTTCTTCGAGGGAGCAAACAGGCAGATAGACAAGGGTGATTCAGTTGACATTGTATATCTGGATTTTCAGAAGGTGTTCGACAAGGTTCCGCACGAACGACTACTTCGAAAAATTGAGAGCCATGGAATAGAGGGTGAAATACTCACGTGGATTAAAAATTGGCTAGCAGATAGGAAACAGAGAGTGGGGGTAAATGGACAATACTCAGACTGGAAGAACATCACCAGTGGGGTGCCACAGGGCTTGGTACTTGGACCTGTGCTCTTCAACATATTCATAAACGATCTGGAAATGGGTATGACGAGTGAGGTGATTAAATATGCAGACGATACGAAGTTATACAGAGTAGTGAAGACGCAGGGGGATTGTGAAGATCTGCAACGTGACATAACCACGCTCGAGAAATGGGCAGCGACATGGCAAATGAGGTTCAACGTGAATAAGTGTAAGGTAATGCATGTTGGTATCAAAAATCCCACACATGAATACAAGATGTCCGGGGTAGTACTAGGAGAGACCCCCCAGGAAAGAGATCTAGGAGTACTGGTCGACAAGTCAATGAAACCGTCTGCACAATGCGCAGCGGCAGCAAAAAGGGCAAACAGAATGCTAGGAATGATTAAGAAGGGGATCATGAACAGATCGGAGAGGGTTCTCATGCCGCTGTAACAGGCTATGATATGCCCTCACCTGGAATACTGCGTCCAGCACTGGTCGCCATACATGAAGAAGGACATGGTACTACTCGAAAGGGTCCAGAGAAGAGCGACTAAAATGGTTAAGGGTTGGAGGAGTTGCCGTACAGTGAGAGATTAGAGAAGCTGGGCCTGTTCTCCCTTGAAAAGAGGAGACTGAGAGGAGACATGATCGAAACATTCAAGATAATGAAGGGAATAGACTTAGTGGATAAAAACAGGTTATTCACCCTCTCCAAGGTAGAGAGAACGAGAGGGCACTCTCTGAAGTTATAAGGGGATAGATTCCGTACCAACGTAAGGAAATTCTTCATCACCCAGAGAGTGATGGAGAACTGGAATGCTCTCCTGGAATCTGTTATAAGAGAAAACACGCTCCAGGGATTCAAGGCAAGGTTGGACAAGTTCCTGCTGAACCGGAACGAACGCAGGTAGGGCTGGTCTCGGTTAGGGCACAGGTCTTCGACCTGGGGGCCGCCACGTGAGCGAACTGCTGGGCGCGATGGACCACTGGTCTGACCCAGCAGCGGCAATTCTTATGTTCTTGTTAATTCAACTTAATTGTTTTTATTTAATTTACTGTTTATTTTTATATATATCCAGGATGGGGTGGGTGGGGGGATATCACAGAAGTGTCACAGAGGTTTTGGTGGGTGATGCGTTGGCATCCAGTGACCACAACATGGTATGGTTTCACCTCAGAAAGGGTTTCACTAAGTCAAACACATCCACAAAGGTCCTTAATTTTAAGGGCACTAACTTCAAGAGCTTGGGAGATTTTGTCTATGAGGCACTGCAAAAACAGGACACAACAGATAGTGTGGAGGTACTGTGGTTAGCTCTGAAATCTACCCTACAAGAAGCAACCAACCTCTATATTAAGACAGTGAGCAAACGACGGAAAAATAATAAACCCCAATGGTTCTCCGAAGAGATCTCGGAACTCGTAAAACAGAAGAAGAGAGCATTTGTAGCCTACAAACAATCACAACAATCACAAAGCCTATCTGGTGAAATCCAGAAATGTTACAACAGCAGTTAGAGATGCCAACTCCGGATGGAAGAAAATCTAGCTAAGAATATTAAAAAAGGGGACAAATCCTTTTTCAGGTATGTTAGTGACAGAAAAAGGAACACAGACGGGATAGTGCTCCTAAGGAAACCCGACGTTAACTTTGTAGAATTGGACTCTGATAAAGCCGAACTACTCAATAAATACTTCTGCTCAGCCTTTACCTGTGAGGTATTGAGATTCGGTTCACAGCTGCAGACAAGGGAGAGCTCAGAAGACCCATTCCTGAACTTTGAATTTACCGCCAGCAGCGTCTACCAAGAACTATCAAAGCTCAAAGTGAACAAAGCCATGGGACCGGATAAGCTGCATCCCAGAGTGCTTAGGGAATTAAGAGATGTCCTGGCGGAGCCGTTAGCTGCGCTCTTCAATCTTTCCCTAAGCACGAGAAGAGTCCCATTGGACTGGAAAACAGCTAACATCATTCCGCTCCACAAAAACGGATGCAAGTCGGAGACTGCAAATTACAGACCGGTAAGTCTCACATCAATAGTATGTAAACTTATGGAAACGTTGATTAATCACAAATTAGATACGATCCTGAGCAACGAGAGGCTGAGGGATCCCCTCCAGCATGGATTTACAAAGGGAAGGTCCTGCCAATCCAATCTAATCAGCTTCTTTGACTGGGTAACAAAAAAGCTAGATGTCGTGTATTTGGACTTCAGTAAGGCTTTTGATAGTGTCCCACACCGCAGGTTATTGAACAAGATGAGTTCATTGGGACTAGGAGAAACATTGACTGCGTGGGTTAACGACTGGCTCAGTGGTAGACTGCAGAGGGTGGTGGTCAATGGTACTCACTCTGAATCATCGGAAGTGATCAGTGGAGTGCCCCAGGGCTCAGTCTTGGGTCCAATCCTATTTAACATCTTTGTACGGGACCTGCCTCAGGGACTTCGAGGTAAAATTGCATTATTTGCCGATGACGCTAAACTGTGCAACATAGTGGGCAAAAGTATCGTGCCAGACACTATGACGCAGGATCTCACTTACTAGAACAATGGACCGCAACTTGGCAACTGAGTTTTAATGCCAAAAAGTGTAAGGTTATTCACCTTGGCAGCGGAAATCCACGCAGAACTTACACCCTGAATGGTGAGACCTTAGCAAGAACTGTTGCAGAACGGGACCTAGGAGTAATTATCAGTGAAGATATGAAGACTGCCAATCAAGTAGAGAAAGCATCATGCAAGGCTAGACAAATGCTGGGTTGCATCCGTAGAAGTTTTGTCAGCCAGAAGCCCGAAGTTATAATGCCATTGTACAGGTCCATGGTAAGACCTCATCTGGAATATTGTGTTCATTTTTGGAGGCCACATTATCAAAAGGATGTGCTGAGAATGGAGTCAGTTCAGCGAATGGCCATTAGGATGGTCTCAGGCCTCAAGAATCTCCCATATGAAGAACGTCTGAGTAAGTTGCAGCTATACTCTCTCGAGGAACGCAGAGAGGGGAGACATGATAGAGACGTTCAAATATGTTACTGGCCGTATTGAGGTAGAAGAAGACATCTTTTTCCTTACAGTACCTACGGCAACAAGAGGGCATTCGTTAAAAATCAAGGGTGGGAGATTTCATGGTGACACTAGGAAGTATTTCTTTACCGAAAGGGTGGTTGATCGTTGGAATAATCATCCACTTCAGGTAAATGAGGCAAGCAATGTGCTCGATTTTAAGAAAAAAGCATGTGGGTTCACTTCGAGGAAGTGCTTAGGAGGGAAGGTTCTTAGAGTGGGCAGACTTGTTGGGCCGATGGCCCTTTTCTGCCATCATATTCTATGTTTCTATCTTTTTGGTTTATTCCTTGATTGAATTGTTGGAAGAAAGGGGAGGGATATTTTTCTTCTGTAATGTTATTTATGGATTTTAAGTGCTTATGTTGATTATTGATGTTTGTATATACTTCATGGTACTTTGTATTAGTCTTGAAAATTAATAAAGATTTTAAAAAAAAGATTCAAGAGTAGAGAGGTGTAATTTTTAAATGCCCTGTCCCCCTTTTGTTGTCTATGTGGAATTTTAGCAGGCCACTGGGGGAAGGAGGAGTTAATAGCATTCTAAAGATTTTATTAACTTTCCATGAGTATTGCAGCTTTTGCGGTTTAACCCCCCCAAACATCCTACCTTAAGCTGTATTATTGGCAAATAATGCATGTTGTTGCCAAGTAACATGTTAATTGTCATAACACAGCTTAGTAAATAGCCCTTATGTTTGCAGTGTGCAATGACATAGCCAAGGTCATGAGGAGAATCTGTAGGAGAAGCAACATTTGAAAGAGAGCAGGATTAAAGCCCCACCCCAAGGCTCACCCAGTGATGATTGCTATTTCTCAGGTGTTTTTTTTTTGTCAAATTTATATCTGCTATCTTTATATTTTACACAATATTGTTGTTGTTACGTGCCATCGACTCATGCTCGAGTCCTAAGGCAACTGGGCCAATTCCGGTTGGCCCAGGCGCCTAAGGCCTCTTCTATGGACGGGGCCTTGGGCACATGCGCCAATCAGGCCCTAGACCTGCCATTCTGAGGATGGCAGGCCTGCCAGTCGGCCAGACTTGAGACCTGTCTGGCCGGCCAACATTCAGATAAGTTAGGTAAGTTAGGAGGGGCGTTCGTGGGTTTGGGAGGGCCATTCGGGGGGTGTTCAGGGGTGCGCCGTGGGCAGGAGGGCCTGGGATCCCTCCTGCCCGTATTTGAGGGGGGTTCGGGGTTCATCTTCAGCAGGAGGGCTTGGGGTCCCTCCTGCTGGTATTCACAGGTGGTGTTGGGGGGGGGGGGTGGATTGCCTTCCGGCAGGAGGGCTTAGGATCTCTCCTACCGGTTCGGGGTTCTGGGGGTGGGGGGTGCTGGCAAGAGGGCAGTCTTGCCTAATAGTTAGGGCAGCCCTTGCCCCACCCCTATTTTGGATGCTCGGGTGGGGATGGGGTGCCAGCTCATCCCTTGCCTCAGGCAGCAGATTGCCTTGAGCTGCCCCTGCCTCCCCATCTTACTGTAGGCCAGTCATTGCAGCAACCATAACAGTGTTTGTGACGTGATTGCAAAGCATTTGCAAACCATTTGCCAAATGGAGTGGAACTCACCTGTTCTGAATATCCATGTAGCAATTCTCCCATTAGCTTCCACTGCATATAGTTTAGCACTTATGCTAATTTTGGTGATTATAATACTGTCTGAAAAGAAAAACTTTTATGTTTAGAATGTGGGAAGAACCATACACTATATGATGAGATTATTCATCTTTTCTTTTTTTTCTGCATTGAAAGGGTTGGACAGATGCTGGACAGATGTTCAGTTCATGTACAATTATGCGACATACCAATGAACAATCTTCATTAAAATTCCATACAGACATCACAATGATACAGTTAAAGCATGAATACTGCACAGACAGCTGAAGAACAGACCTTCACAAGAGTCACAGTGATACAAGTAAAGCATGAATACAGCACAGACAGCTGAAATGTAGACCTTCAGCACAACTTCATTCAAGGATTGCATTGACTTATCTAAAGCAGTGTTCTTCAATGCAAAGCCCAGGGGCCAATGGCAACCCCTAGAGACCTCTTTGGCGGCCCTCATTGTCTTTGTGGGTTGTTGTTGGTTTTTTTACTGCTTCTCTGCCTCTCTACCCAAGCTCAGGACAGAAAGGGAAATTTAGATGGAGAGGAGAACATGCTTGAAGGATAAGGCATATCTCAATATACAAAAAGAGAATGCATTTGGAAAAGCTCCCAACCGTTGAGGGTACACCCTAATGAAGTTTGAAGGTGGGCTGTGGGAATGGATGTCATTGAGACACACTAGTCAGCAGTGTAGTGGCTCCACATAGGAAGATATTTGGCAGATCTCCGTCTGCTCATTAGAATCCAAGGTGGGCCCAGCTTAAAAATGAATGAAGACCAATGATCTAAAGGGTAAATACAGCACAAAGACTGGAGTAGGCCTTCAGCAGAATTCTGATACATGCAAAACATGAGTACAGTATGGACAGATGAAGATCGGATCTTCATTACTATCTTATTTAGGCATTTACAAACACTTGCAAAGCACAAATGCATCATGGAGAGCTGAATAAGTGTTCAGGAAAACAGAATCTGAAAAACATAAAGTGCAATCCTTATAATAGGTGCTCCCCTTCCCTGTCCCAACAAAATGTGTGAAAATAAAACACTTTTGAACACAAAATCTGGGAATAAGACAAAAAATAGAAAAAGCAAGCTGTTCTTCTGAGCAGTCTAGAGTTGTCCATCGTTGTGCATTGCAGTCTCATCCAGTGCCGGGTAACAGAGCACTAGAAAACCCACTTACAGCTGCGATAAATATCATTCCAGTCTCATTCCCCTCCTGGGCAGCCCTAGCCCTGCATGAGTAATTATGCACATTAATGCAGAAAGTTTGAGGCCATGGAAGGGAGAAACTTTAAAGCCCATTATGCCTTAATTAGGTTTCTTGTTTAATGCATCTCTCACACGGCAGTGTTCTTAACAGCTCCCCTCCAAACGCTTTTCCATATCATGGTAAAAGATTGTGCCTGCTGTAGAGAAGCTATACTTCTGAGTAAGGTTTTACATCTGGATTCTTATTTGAAAGCTTATTGTAAAGAAGTCTGGTGAGCGCAAGGTATTTTGAACCTTGATGGCATTGCAGAGGGCAAGTAAAAAAGAAGCAGATTATATATGAGGGTGGTTTGAAAAGTTTGGTTAAAAAGCAAGTTAAACAATGTAGTTTCCATCAAGAGCTATACCCTTAGGGCTCCTTTTACTAAGCTACGCTAGCGTTTTTAGCGCACGCAGGATTTTAGCGCACATTAAACCCACGCTACACTTCTAGAACTAACGCCAACTTAACACTGGCATTAAGGTATAGCGCGTGCGGCAATTCAGTGCGCGCTATTCCACACGTTAAAGCCCTAATGCACCTTTGTAAAAGGAGCCCTTAGTCCAGCGAGTTTCCAGGGTTTTGGGGGTTTTTTTGGAAGCTATTTTCCTATGATACGAAAAAACTGGAAACTCGTTGGACTAAATGTATAGCTCTCGATGGAGACTACATTGTTTAACTTTGCTGCTTTTTTTTCTTTTTTACCAAACTTTTCAAATCAGCCTTGTCAAAACAGAGCCACTTCGGGCATTTGTTGTATCCTGGGAATACATTGATGGTCTGCTTCTTTTCTATTTGCCACCTTGGAGCTAGTAGACTGGCTGTCTTCTTGTTTTCTTACCAGAGAGCTGAGAAGAGAAGAGAAGGTCCAGCTCAGCAAAGAGATGCTGCGGAGAGAAATACTTAGGGCAGGAGAGAAGAAGTCTCAGTCATCATGTGACAGTGCAACCTGGCAAACAGTTCTATAAATGGCACTAAGGCGCCAAAAGTTCTGGGTGCTAAGCTAGTATTCTATAACTAGTCTTTAAGCCCGTTACATTAACGGGTGCTAGAAAGCAGCCCCTTTTCCCTCTCCCCCTCCAGTTCCTCCCTGATTCTCTCTCCATTAACGGATGCTAGAGTAGATGTCTGTATGTCTGGGGTTTTTTTAAATTATTTGTCTCTTTCTCCTTGGACGCTCTCTGTCTGTCTGTCATTCTTTCTGTCTGTCTGTCCCTGGCCCCCTGTCTGTCTATCTTTATTTCTAACTCTATGCTCTTCCCTCAATCCTGCATGTGACCTTTTTTCTTTCTCCTCTCCACTTCCTTCCAACGTCTGCTTCCCGTGTCCCCCACACTTCCATTCAGTGTCTGTCTCCCTCTCTCTAACCATTCCATCTACTATTCACCCTCTGTCTTGCCCCTTCCATTCACTGCCCTCTCTTCTCTTTCCATCCATTGTCTGTTCTCTCTCTATCTGTTCCATATGGCATCTCCTCCTTCCTTTCCCCCTTCCTTTTCCCTTGGTCTGGCATACCTTCCTCCTTCCCTCCATGCCCTGCCATCTCTTCTTCCCTCCAAGCCATTCTCTCCCCCTCTGCTCCCTTTCCTCTTGGCAGCAGCAGCAGCAGCAGCATTCACAATTCATTGCTGTTGCCGGCTTCAGGTCTTCCTCTCTGGCGGGTCCTGCCTACTTCCTGTTTTCATGAAGACAGAACCCGCCAGAGAAGAAGGCCTGAAGCCGGTAATAGCAGCAAATTGTAAACGCTGCTGCTGGCTGAATCACCCGAGGCAGATCACTTCTCTCCCCTCCCAGCCCTCGGTAACTCTCTTATGTCTCCCTCCCAGCAAGAGGACCTTAAGAAACCTCCAACAGTGGACAAACTGCTGGCGCCGACATTGTGAAACCACCACCGCAACCGCCACTCTCCTGCCGGTCCTCTAAGCGCAAGTAATAGGGGGTCCGACAAACAGCCAAATACAGCCGCCCTGAACCTACCCAGAGACTCCCTGCGCGGGGGGAACCGCCACCGGCGTCGCCGCTATCACCACCCCCCTGAGCCGCCACTACTGCTGCATCCGTTGCTGCCCCGCTCCCCACGCTGCGGACCCAGGACGGGGAGGAGGCGGTGGCAGCAACGGCAACAACAGTGGATTCCGGGAGCAGCGGCTGCCTTCCCCGACTGCCGAGATTGAGGAGCCGCCACCGCGAAAAACTTTGTGCGGCCGTTGTAACGCTGGTAACAGGAGAGCAGGATGTCCAGCCTGGGGTCCGCGCATGCGCATTCCTGCGGCCACGGAACTACTGATCATGGAAGCACGTGGATAGGAATGCGCATGCGCGAGTTAGCCTTTTATTATATAGGATGGCAGAGCTGTTCACTATATCTGTTAAAGAATACTCATGGAGGTCCGCAGTTATGCACCAAGCTTTAGGCTGATGTAAATGGTGACACCTAAAAGCAAGAGTTGCATGCATAAAAGCACCTATTCTATAAACTCCTAGATTTTATATATGGTGCCCAAAAGATGTGCACCCCAATCCAAGATGTGTGCCCCACTAAATTAGCTAATGAGCCAATCAGTGCCAATGTGGCCATGAGAGATGCATGGGCGGATCAGAGCTTTCCTTAAATTTATACACAGTGTTATAGAATATACGGGACGTGCGCTCAGATTGGAATTGAACTTGGTTTCAGTAGGCATAAGTCCTGGCACTGAAATCAGCACCCTTGCAATGAATACCAGTTTTCAGGTGCTATTTACTGAATCCCAAAGTACACACAAGCTTAGCTGGACCATCCCTGATGCACTTATTCCCCTACCACATTAATATCCCCTTTGCAGTGCTTGTTACTATTGATCATTGGTACTTATCTCCAATTAAGTGTCAATTTTGTGCCAATTTGATAATTATGCTACCTGCATAACTGACTCTATTGTATAAATATAACTGGTTATGCAACTGTGTTCCTAATTTTAGGTGTCATTTATAGATTTAGGGGGATATTGGTTGGCTAGGCGAAAGGAAGGGGGGGCAATAACAATCTTTGAGGGCCACAACCAGTAGTATAGTAAGGGAGTGGGGGTGGGGGTGGACTGCCCTGGGCATCATCTTCACAGGGGTGCTGGTGCCTCTACTCCTGTCCACACCCCCCCATGGACTGCCCTGGGCATCATCTTCACAGGGGTGCTGGTGCCTCTCCTCCTGTCCACCCCCCCGTGTACATCTTTAAATGTTCACCAGTACAAGCAGCATCTTCCATTTGCTGCTCGCGCTGATGTCAGCTCCCTTCTGACATCACTTCCTGGTTGTGGGACCAGGATGTGACATCAGAAGGGAGCCAACGCTGGCGCGAGCAGCAGGTGGACGATGCTTCTTGTGCTAGTGAACATTTCAAGAGGTACACGAGGGGCACTGAAGTGGTGTGGAGAGTGATGGGGGGGCGCTCAGCGATGCTGGGCGCCACCGCCCCAGGCACTAACCTCCCTTACTACACCACTGACCACAATCCATTGTATGTACCACTGGTCTGACCCAGCAGCGGCAATTCTTATGTTCTTATGTATGCAAATCAATCTCACACACATTCATTGTGGAAATCTTGAAAATCCGACTGGGTTGTGGCTCTCGAGGACCCTGATTGCTTAACCTTGAAAGAGTGCATTCCTGCTGAGACGCAGTCATTGGAACTCTGGGTTACATGTGGTTGGGGGGGGGGGGGAGAGTAAGAGGGACAAACTCTTCTCAGGCAGTTGGGAATGAAGGCTGATGACACCATAGCTCCGGATGGAATAGGCTTTGATTTATCTAGAAAACAAGTAGAAAACCACATAGAAGCAATCTAGAGATCCCAGTTTAATCAAGTGGTTTTTAATTCCTAAGGACCCCTTGCAGTATTGAATTGTACTTAAGATCTATTGCAATTTCCTTTCCCCTCCTGAGGGGGATCTTTGATACTGATTCTAGTCTCCTGAATGATCCTCATCTTTTGCTCTCTCTCTCTTTCTCTGTTTCCACCAGGAATCCTTGTACAGGGCACTGAGTTCAACCTAGCTGCAGATAATTATACTGTGTGCCAAGGAGATAACGTCACACTCAGGTGAGTTAATATCCCATCTGCTTTCCCAGTTTCATCCTTGTTTCCCACCACTGAACCTAGAATCTACCCAAACAAGCTGATCTAGCCCTGCTTTTTGCCTACCTCAGCCTTACTGTAGATCAGGGATTTTCAGCCGAGTTCTTGGGACACATTCTGCCAGTCAGGGTTTCAGGATACCTATAATGATTATTCATGAGATAGATTTACATGCAGTGGAGGCAATGACTATAAATTTATCTCTTGCATATTCATTATGGCAATCTTGAAAACCTGACTGGCTAGGTATGTTTTGAGGACTGGGTTAAAACCACCAGCTGTAGACAAACCAGAGCTCTAAACCCATGTATTCCCTACTCCCCCACCAGTGTCATCATAGAATATTAATCTAGGCCTTATTTTAATGAGGCTTAACTTAATAATAGCATATATATGCTGATTTGACCTCATTTGAAGTTCAAGGTATTTTACAATATGTATATCAATATCTGAAAGCAGTATAACTTACTAAAACAAAATACAGCAGAACAAAATTCAAAAGTGAATAATTTATACATTAACTATAAACACAAAACATGGAATCAACATAATAATGTCTCAGTACTGACTCCCATCCCAATGTATTCTGTTGACTTATCATAACTCTATATCTTGTAAGATTTAAGATTAAACCTGGTTTTCTATATCTCCTCCCAATTCTGTACAAATCTTTAAGTTTCAAGTTTATTTTAGAATTTCTTATACCGCCTAATCAAACCTTCAAGGCACAGGTGGAATAGAAATCCCTAATGTAATGTAATGTAATGTATACAAAGATCTGGATAAATATCTCCTGTTAGCAGGGAGGTAGACTAGAGATTCTGATTCTGGGAAATTTACTACATATCCCATCCCTCAACCTCCAAAAAATCAAAATAATAGAGCTACAAGCCCCAGGAAGCAGCTGGGAAAACCATCACTGGATCAGCAAAAGACTATTACTGCACTCTCTTTCTGTTTAGAGTGACTATTTGACCTATTCTGTTTTTACCCCTAGTGCTTCTTTGCACTTGGAGCTTTTCTGTCTTTTTCGGGTTCTAGGGCTGCGTATTCATTAGCACATATTCAGTTTGTTAGTGTGCTTTACAAAATACAAAGTACAATACCTGAATTAACATGCATAAAAATTAAAAGTGTGCCTTAAAAAGTTTTAATGCACATTAAAATGTATATGAATTATGTGTGAAATAAACCAAAATATGTCCAAAAATCTGGAAAACAGAACAAGCACAATGAATAAATGAAAACAAACGAAAAACATTTGCCTTGTACACATTCCTATGGGTTTGTTGAGGTTGTTTGGGGTTTTGTTTTATTTTTGGTAGAGAACCTGCAACTCTAAATCTACGAGGGGCCACTGAAAAGTTCTCAGCCCAACCAACAAAGTTGGGGCAGTCTCCATCGAGGGTAATACACTTATTTAATTTTAAATATTTTTTTCCTCTTAAAAAGTGTCTTGCTCCAGGATTCTTGCTGAGGTGAAATGTGAATGAGAAGGGGTTTGAAAGGTTAATGGGTGTACAGAGCAGAGAGCATTCACCCTCCTTGCTTGGATAAGGTTTTGTTCAAATCAAAGACTGCTGTCCCTGTCTTCCTGACAGGAGTATTACCTCTCTCAAATGGACCTACTTTTCCCAGTGGCACTGGCTTATTCTAGTGTCTGCAGAAGACAGCCCTGGGAGACCTCAAAGGGCTGTTGATGGAGCATGAGGTCATGTGGCCCAGACAGTGAGCAAGGTAGATCCCAGCATCATTCTCTGTGTATCTTCCAATTGCAGACAGAAAAATAGAGAATAACATCAATTTGCAGTAGCACAGGCTCTCTCAGTCCCCAGCAGTGTTGCCAGTTGGGCGGTTTTCCCGTCCAATTGGGCTACTTTTTATGCCCCTCGGCGAGAAATAAAGGGCTTGGGTGGATGGCGGATTTTTAGGCTAATTTTTTTCAATAATGGGCATTTTTTTTTCATTGGTTCTGCTGCAGCACAACAGGCCAATCACAAATGATCTTAGGAACTCTGAGGTCATTTGTGATTGGTCCATTGTGCCCCAGCTGAACCAATGAAAATTCATAAGAACATAAGAACATAAGCAATGCCTCTGCTGTGTCAGACCTGAGGTCCATCATGCCCAGCAGTCCGCTCACGCGGCGGCCCAACAGGTCCAGGACCTGTGCAGTAATCCTCTATTTATACCCCTCTATCCCCTTTTCCAGCAGGAAATTGTCCAATCCTTTCTTAAACCCCTGTACTGTACCCTGCCCTATTACTCCCTCTGGAAGCGCATTCCAGGTATCCACCACTCGTTGGGTAAAGACCGGACTGGTGTGGCGGCAGGAACAGCATGGCTGCTGATTGGTCATCGGAAGATCACATGCAGTCTAGAGCAGAAGACTGAGTGTGTAATGTATTTAGCTGCAACGTGGGCTGGAGGGAAACCTGCAGAGCCGGTAGCAGTTTACCAGTGAAATCAGCATCACTTCACGGAGAAATGGTAGGAGAAGCTGGCTGGGGAGTGATGGGATGATAAATTCTGGCTCAGGAGGGATAGGAAAGAGTGTAAGAAATGTTGGCTGGAAGGAGACAGGAATGAGAGAGATGCTGTCTGGGGGTGGGGAGTACAGGGATGACATGCTGTCAGGAGGGTATGCAGCTGGCTGGGGGGGGGGTACAGGGATGAGATGCTGACTGAGGGGTTGTACAGTTTGCTGGGGTGTACAAGGATGAGAGAGAGGCTGGCTGGCTGGGGGGTGGAGGATACAATGATGAGATACTAGGGTGTGCAGGGATGAGAGAGATGCTGTGGGGGTATACAGCTGGCTGGGGGGATCCAGGGATGTCAGAGATGCTGACCGGGAGGGGGTACAGGCATGAGAAAGAGGGATGAGTGAGAGATGCAGATGATGAGGTAAAGGAGAGATGCTGGCTCCAACACATCAAGAAGAACATAACATAGAGAAGAGATTCTAGACGGGGACTGAGTGTAAATAGAGGGACACTGAAGTAATGCTGGGCACAGAGAGGGACAAACATGGAGAAGATTGCTTGATGGGGAGAGAGAATTGAGGCAGGGGCATAAAAGGACAGCTAGACACAGGGATATTCTTGAAAAGGGGTGATTCTGACAGAGGGATGATAGAAACAGGGGAATAGAAGGAACACAGAGGAGAGAAGCTCAGGCTAGAGATGGGAGGGGGAGGGGACAGATTCTGGACAAAATGTAAAATAGGTGATCCTGGGAAGACAGTTATAAAAAAGAAAACAAAAGCAGAAAAGGGAATCTAGGACCTAAGTGAATGGACTGGGCATCTTTCCTGCCAGGAAATGTCTGGGAGGTGGGGGTGGGGGGTGGGATTCCAGCAGGAGTGACTAGGCATCCCTCCTGCTGGAGGTTGTCTCAGGAGGGGGGAACTGGTGGCAAGAGGAATAGGACACTCCTGCCACAGACATTTGGGGTTGGGGGTTCCGGCAGGAGGGATCGGGCTTCCCTCCTGCTAGTTGTCTTCATGGGGGGGATGGGTTCCCTGCTGCGGCCACTAAACTGATTATGTTCTTACCTGTTAATTTTCTTTCCTTTAGAAGCAGCAGATGAATCCAGAGCCCCACCCTTTCTCCAGATGATCTGTCCGTTTCTTTGTTGCGCGGTTCGGTTTTGTTATTGTTGGTAGTTGTATTCTGTATTTTACCCATTGCAATTGGTTGCTGGAAAGAAGTTATTTTAGAAGCTCAATATTTCCTAGTTACGGATGCTTGGGCAAGGAGCGATACTGGATATACAGGAGGAATGCCAACCTATAGGACCACTTGTTAATCAGTTACTCTATCTCCACCTGCTGGTCGATATGTGCTATCCCACTGGTCTCTGGATTCATCTGCTGCTTCTAAAGGAAAGAAAATTAACAGGTAACATAATTTTTCCATATACGGTATTTGAGTATATACAGTAATTAACAAGCCAATTAACATCGATAATTTTGTGCTACTGCTAACAATTATTGATGTTAATTGGCATTCATTAAAATTTGCATGCACATATGGCTGCCTGCTATTCTATAAGGCTTGAAGGCTAACTCTACTAACGTGTAACTGTAAAGGGGGCATGGCCATGAGCATGTCATCCCACGCAGAATTGTAGAATGCAGCCTCAACGTGCCTAACACGGGTGGCAGCATTTACCTCAGGTTTCAGTACACGTAAGTCTGGTGCCTAAAGTTATGTGTGGGAATTGGCATGCTTAAAGGGAAAAGTTAAAAAGGTAGAATAAAATGCAGGGTGACCCATCCAGGAGATAAGCGAGAGGAGATATGATAGTTTGAATACCTACATGGCTTAAATACACATGAGACAAGTCTCTTACAATTGAGAGAAAGCTCTTGAATGAGAAGACATAGGATGAAGGTTAGAAGTAACATAGGTTAGAAGTAACCTCAGAAAATACTTTTCATGGAAATAGTGATGAATGCTTGGAACGGCCTCCCGGTAGAGGTGATGGAGATAAAGAGTGTATCTGAATTCAAGAAAGTTTGGGACAAGTATGTTGGATCTCTAAGGGAGAGAAGGGGATAGTGGATAGCATGGTTGGGCAGATTTGATAGGCCATATGGTCTTTTATCTGCCTTCATTTTTCTATATTTCTACGTATTTCTCTATTGCGCTCAAAGTCTCAAGGGCAATGGAGGGTTAAGTGAGTTGTCCAGAGTCACAAGGAACTGCAGTGAGAATTAAACCCAGTTTTCCAGGTTCTTAACCCATTGCACTAACCATTAGACAACTAAATGTTAGCACCTGCTTTATGTCCCCTGCCCCCCCCCCCAACCTTCAGTTGCAGTGTACCACTGCATACAATGAACTTAAAAAGGTAGGGTTACTAGATGTCCGGATTTCCCTGGATATGTCCTCCTTTCGGCGGTCTATCGGGCGTCTGGGTGGCTTTTTTATTTGCCCTCATTTGTCCGGGTTTCAGCATTTAAGGGGCGCTGTGGAAGCAATGGAGGGCAGTGGTGGCAGCGATGAAGGGCGGCTGTCTGTGGTGGGGCATGACCCACCGATTGATCCCCCCTCTCTCATTTTTTGGGCCTCCTAAAAGCAGTGGTGAACAGGCTGCTCCAAGCCTGCTCGCTGGGGCCTTCCCTCTGCCACGTCACTGATGACATTACTGATGACATGCAGAGGGAAGCCCTGGCGGGCAGGCTGGGAGCAGCCTGATCTTACCGTGTAGTGGTATCAGCAGCATTTCTCACACTCTGCCTGCCGCTGACCAGGAAGTCTCTTCTTAGTGGAGGGGAGACTTCTGGGTTAGCAGCAAGCAGCATGTGAGAGTCACTGCCAATACCATGACACAAAGAAGCAAACTTTGGAGTACAGGGGAGGAGAGAAAGGAAAGTTGAGATTGTAGACAGTGAGATATGGCAGTGGATGGGAAGGTATAGAGATGAAAGCTGAATGGTGAGCATGGGGAAAAAAGAAAATGTCAGATGGGCAGGAGACTCTGGTGAGCGAAATAACAGAAGACAAACAGAAACCAGATCCTGGGATCAACCTGATTTGAATAATAAGATGACCAGATAACAAAAGGTAGAAAAAATAATTTTATTTTCTATTTTGTGATTACAATATGTCAGATTTGAAATGTGTATCCTGCTTGAGCTGGTGTTAGCTAGCATGAACTAGGACCTAACAGAGAGAGGAAAAGTATTTTTTGTTTTGTTTACACCACAGCACCGGCATGGGGTTCGAGAGGGCAAAGGGGGGTAGGTGAAGAGGCTACAAAAGTAAACCCGCCAGGCCATTTTTAAAAAATTGCCCAATTGGGCAAAAAAGCGAATTGAAAAATCAATTCAATAGGCCAAATCAAATCGATTTGAAAACTTTTTCTCTGAATCAGCCAGCAGTAGCCTGGAGTGGGAGCCACGGAGGAGAGGACAGCAGGTAGGAGCAGTCCATGCTAAATTGCTAATACAATATTAACATTCATGCTTTCTGGTTGCTGAGTTACTCTAAAAGTAATTTTGATTTGTCTCCTTTCCCTTCTCTCCCCCTCACTTCAGGGTCCAACATCCATCCAACTCCCCTCCCCTACTCTTTACCCTGCTGGACTTGCTAGACCCTCACCCCACATACACTTCTGGTGCACCTCCCTTTTGCATGCGGATCTGGCCTCCTGGAACCCCTCACTTACCCAAAGCAGCAGTGGCAGCCGGTCAGGAGAGGCAGCGCTGTAAACAGGCTGCTTGCAGCCATCTCCAGCAGGGCCTCTCCTCTGCCCTGTCGGAAGTGATGCAGCAGAAGAAAGGCCCTGCAAAGACTGGCCGTGAGCAGCCTGTTTACAGCGCTGCCTCTGCTGACTGGCTGCTGCTTCAGGGGCTGTATGGAGGGACAGAGGGGGGTTGTCTGGTCAGGACTGCTGCTGTTGCTGCTTTGGGGGCTATATGGAGGGACAAGGGGGGTTTGTAGATGCAGAATCCAAAGTGAGAGGAGTTAGGAGTTGAAAGCTCTTCGAAGAGGTGAGATTTTAACTTGGACTTGAACACTGCCAGTGACGGAGCATACCTTAGGGATTCAGGCAGTTTGTTCCAGGCTAGGGATACCAGACGTTAGGATTTCCCTGGTCATGTCCTCCTTTTCAAGGACATGTTTGGGGGTTTGGATGGCTTTTCAAACCCCGGCACTTTGTCCAGATTTTGAAAAGCTTCCTGCTAGCAGTGACGTCAGGACAGCATGCACGTGACATCATCCCGTCACACCAGCGCATGCACAAATGCCTTTCTTACAAGCTAACAGGTTGGGGGAGGGGGGGTTGGAGGCAGGGTCTTGAGTCCGGATTTTCGCTATGGAAAATCTGGTAACCCTAGTCCAGGCATACGATGCAGGAAGATAGAAGGGCTGGAGTCTGGAGTTGGCAGAGTTGGAGAAGGACATAGATAGGAGGGACTTATCAGCTGAGCGGAGCTCATAGGGGACGTGCATAGGGGGAGATAAGTGAAGAAAGATAGTGAGGGGCAGCTGATTGAATACATTTGTAAGTCAGTAAGAGTAGTTTGAAACTGGTGGGAAGCCATTGAAGTGACTTTAGGAGAGAAGTAATGTGAGTATAGCGGCTCTCACGGAATATGAGTCAGGCAACTGAATTCTGGACAGATTGAAGAGGAGAAAGATGGCAGAGCAGAAGACCTGAGAGTAACGAGTAGCAGTAATCTAAGCATGAGGTGATGAGGACATGGGGAGAGAGAAAGAAGGACATGCTGGATGAAAGGGGATAGAGGGTAGAGTTCGTGAAAGACTGGGGAATAAGAGGAAGGTAAATGAGAAGTGTGGTGTGAGAGACAAGACATAGAAAGCTGTAGGAAGACAGTAAAAAGAGGGAAATTGAAGATTATAGAGTAAGAATGAATGAAGAGAGGCATAAAAATAAACTAAAGAACACCGAGAGGAAAAATTCAATGTTAGAGATGGGTGTAGTAGAGGAGATGAAGCAGACAAGAGGAGAGAGAAAATGACAAATGAATACAAAATCCTGGTACAAGAGTTAAGAGAATACAGAGGAAAGCAGAGACTGAGACCAACATGATTAGAAAGATAGAAAAATTGATTGTATTTTTAATTTTGAATAAAGTACAAAACTCACAACTGAAAGTCTGATATATCTTAGGGAAGAGGGTGGGGACGGTGCAAGAAAGGATGGGGTGCAATTTAGCTTGCTATGGCCCTGACTGCACACAGCAGGCAACCGCCTAGGGGAGAGACGAAGCTAAGAGTGGACTGGGGCGGAACTGTTGGCATGGTCAGGGGTAGGGCTGAGGTGTGGCCACGTGCCCTCTTTTTTGTCTTCACAAATATGGTAACCCTATAAAAAGGCCCCAGGTATGAAGAATCTGGGTACCAAATCCAAGTCATGGTTTGAATGAGCTAGAAGCCCTAAGGACAAGAAGGAAAGAGAAAAGATGAATGTTTTGTTGATTTCCTGGATGCTTATTAGTCTAGCAAAAATGAATCCTTGATTGCTTATGCCACTAGGCCCGCCTTGAAGCCTATTGTCTGGGAAGTGACCTACACACACTGTCACATGAAGTGAATCCCACAGAGTGCCTCTCATCAGCAATAAAGGAGCAGGCAGTACTGACACACATCTCAGCTTTTCAGCCTTATCAACAGTAGCAGCACCTCAGCTCTAGGAATGAAGGATGCTGGGGGTTATTGATCTGTTGGTTTTTTTCCTGCCACTTCCCCATATTAAAATGTAAATAAAACACTTGGCACAATACCATAAAAGAAAATTTGGTTTGCAAGCTTGAAGTTTATTCAATACACTGCTGCAAAGAGCAAAGTGTGCAGATAGCAGATAAGTAGGGAAACAAGCATATCTTCAAAGTGTCTCTACATGATGAGCTGGTTACTAGACTAACAGGGAGACTAGTTACAAGTGCAGTGGCTCACACATACAAGATGTGAACCTGCTCATTCAACTAGGTAAGCAGGAAGAGATTCTAAGCTACCCCTAACTACCCCCCCCCCACCCTTCCAGACTCACCCACCGATAACCCAGTACTGCTTTGATAAATAAATAAATTCAGGATGTCCAGGCTTCTCTGATCACTGCTGGGAATGCATGCACTGAACAGAAAATAATAAAGTGCATAAGCTCCTGTGCCAGTCCCTGCACTTTTCCATCTCTCCCCTTGACATCTTTCTCAGTAGATTTTTAGCGCATCTTGTTGGTCCTAGAGTACAAGGGATTCTTTGCAGGCTGCGATGCCTTTTATTGAAAATATAATTATCCAGCAGTGATGCTGTGCATGTTATGAGCATGTCAGACCACATATTGATCCCTTTTTCAAATGTGACCTTCTGATGAGACCTATCTGGTCTGGAAACTTCTGCATTATCTTGTTTAGTAGTCCTGTAAGTTGTGGATATCCAGTATTGATTTCATAATTCATTTTCTTTTAGGGCTAGTATCCAAATTTTGTGTGTAAATATCTGTTGACAGCAGTTAGGGGTCTAAACCATTATGTTAGGGTCTAAACCATTATGTAGTATTCCCAGTTCTGTACTTAGGTATCCCTGATGTTAATTTTAGGAGACAACAGAACTGAGTAGTTCAGTTGTATGTTTTTACTCTATACGCCATGATCTGTTATTTGGGTTTTTTTTAAGAAGGAGAATTCAAACCCAAATATAGAAGCTTATGGTACTTTATTTTAAAAAAGTACCTATTTGGTGCTTAATTTTTAAAATACAATGATAAAATTGGGAAGGGCTTGCCTTGGGAATCATTAATGAGTATAACATTTAATATTTAAATAATTAAATAGTGAAGGAGCACCCTTAGTGTGAGTAGGTGAGCTCTGAAGACCTGCTCCAAGGAGCTGTTCTAATGCTTTTGATACCATAGAGCCGGCACCACTACAGGGGCCAGTCGCACACTATCATAGGGCAGCTCACCATGTGTAAATAGTGTTATAAATTAATACAGTGAAAAACTTTAACGTCAAAAATTGTGACAAAAAGTATAGCTCCCACAAAGAATACAAGACCCCACTTGAGCCACACCTGCAGACCCGACGGCAGTAAAGCTGAAAATCAGTTCAATCACTTAGCTGAATTTGCAGGTTGTAGATGCCAAGTCCATTCCAATGTTCATAAATGATTAGCACATGGAATTCCTGTGTTCAGCCATGGTCCAACCTAGCTGAGCAAACAGCCCCTTCATAAGGGATCAAAACAAGAAAGGCAAAGATGCCGTGGAGTCAGGGAGTCAATGGGCCGGCAAGGCAAAAGAGGGGCCTAATTTATAAAGACATGTGGAGGGGCATTTATGAAAGAGCGTTCAAGTCATCATAGGGACGTCCAAGTCAAAATGTCCAAATAGATGTCCATCTCGTTTGTATTTTTGAACAGGAAATACATCAAGATTTCCTGTTCAAAAATACTTGAGATTGATATCTATATGCTAGAAATGTCTAGCATGAACATCCATTTTACAAACAAGAAAAACAAGGAATATGGATATCTGTATAGCAACATTGTTTGAAAATGAACAGAAGCCCATCCAATGTAGAGGACCAGCCTAGTGGTCCATGCAGTGGACTATGCACCAAAGAACTCTGGTTCAAATCCCATTTTAACTTTTATTTTGTATTTGTGAGCCCTCCAGAAACAGCAACATGTCTACTGTATCTGAATAGTATCTAGGTTTACAGATGGCTTGTATGGTTAGGAGCAACCTGCTTTCACTCCAGCCCGTGCAGAGCCGCTAGCTAATTGGCTGCTGGGAGTCCCAAAAGAACTCGCCAGCAGACATTTAGCTAGGGGTTCTGCATGGGCAGGAGCGAAGGAAGAACGTTCCTGCCGCGATTTACCATTGGCCCACCAGAGAAACTAAAGGACATAGGCAGAGCAGCTATCAGCAGCCAATTAGCTAGTGGTTCTGCACTGGCAGGAGCGAAGGAACATCACTCCTGTCGTGATTCACCTGCTGGACCACTAGGGAAACTAAAGGTATGCGGGGGAGGCTGGAGGGCGATGACAATAGTTAGAATCGGCCGCGACAGGAGGCAGGATGGATCCTTCCTGTCCCAGCCACCGCTGGACCACCAGGACTCATGGCAAGCCCGGTAGAGGTCTGCAAGGCATCGGGAGGAAGAAGGAAAGGGTACAAAACCTAACAGAGAGGGAGGGGGCTGGGTACAGAGACTGGCAGGGGAGGGAGTGAGTGAAGGGGTTGGATGCAGAGCAGCAAGGAAAAGGGAACAGGGTGTAGTGCTGGGCAAGGCAAGGTACTGCACTTGAATATTACCCCCCCCCCCAGCTTATATCCAAGTCAACCTTTTTTCCTCCTTTTTGGGGGGGAAAAGGTTACCTTGGTTTATATTTAGGTTGGTTTATATTCGAGTATATATGGTAATTTTCCCATAGTCGATATGACTGTATATCATAAGTCCTCAATAAATGCATGTATCCCTCGCCATAGGATGCAAAATTCTCTATGCATCTAAGAAGCCCAGTTCCTGAGACAAAACTTGTTCAACCCTCCCTCCCCCCACTACCACAACCACCACCACCACCACACACACCCTATTTTCTCTAGTTTTACTAAACTGTCCTTATCAATACCTAGGGTTACAATATGGCTCCAGAAAAAAAGAGGACAGATTGAGATATCTGGGTTTTACTTCCATTAAAAAGCAATGGAAGTAAGGAAGATAGATAGAGACATCTGGGTTTTATTTCCATTGAAAGAAATGAAAGTAAAACCCGGATGTCTCAATCTGTCCTCCTTTTTCTGGATAACATCTTCTACAAAAAAGAAAATCTAATGTTTTAATAAAATATATTAATAGTATAAATATTCAATGATAGTGCTCAGTGAAAGCCATTTAGAACTTCAAGGCATGAATATTATATAGATTTTTATCTCATGGATTGGTTGGATTGTGACTTTTTTGTATTTTTTGGTTTTGGTTTTTTCATGTGGGGATTTTTGAATGGTTGGGAACACTGAGCACTTGATTGGACTTGAAGCAGAAGCCGGGGCTCCTTAACAACAAAGTATATCAGCTGAGATAAGTACTCCTCTACTTATACACTTATATAAATTTACAGCTTCAGCTTTAGCTTTTTGAAATCTTTAAAAGTTATAGTGGTAGGAAGGGAGGAATGCCATGATGGATTTAACTGTCCCAAAATATGCACAAAAACTGAAAACTGATAGATTTAAGCCAGAAATGGTAGAGTCCTGTGCTCTTCATGCCTTGAAGTTCTAAATGGCTTTCACTGAGCACTATCATTGAATATTTATACTCTTAATATATTTTATCAAAACATTAGATTTTCTTTTTTGTAGAAGGTGTTAACTAGAACAGAAAATTTATATTTATATATTTATAATTCTCAAGAATATTGAGTGCGTTGATACACTCCTTTTTCTGGAGCCATATGGTAGCCCTAGCAATACCTGGATCAGCTACTAAGATCATCTGTTCCCCAAAACACAAGTCTTGCACAGTTGCACACCTACCATCATTATCTCATCATTACCATGAGCCAATTTTATGCTATGTACACTTCTCCCTCTGTATTCCCTATTATAGGGGATTAACAGAACCGCAAATACAGAAAAACCGCGAATAACTTTTTCATATGTTATTCGCTGTTTTCTATTAAAAACCATCGTGAATATGGTGAAACCGTGAATAACAGGGTGGGAGACCTGGCCTGTTCCTGAAGGAGAGGCAAAACATGGTGAAACAAGTGCTGGGAACAGGCGATTTTCTCTGTAAATGATTGGAATCGACGATTTCTCTATGCAAGCTGACATCATTTGGGGGGAAGAGCCAGCAAGCTAAAAACCTCAAATAATTGAAACCGCGATTGCTGAAACCGCGAATACAGAGGGAGAAGTGTAATTACTAGGCAGGCAGAAATAATATTTCCTTACTAACTCCATCACCAATTTCTCATGTTCTGCCTCAGTTAGGTGGATATCCTGAAGCATAGCAATGCCCATTTCCAGACCCTAAATTTATGTTAGGATTTTTTCCATTGTATTGGGGACCCCAACTCCCCTACACACGCACATTCCATGTAATTATCTTATCCAGCCTCATCACATCTACTATAGGAATAAAATGCTGATAAGTGTATTTCCCCATCCAGAAATCACAACCATCCCAACCCAAACCACCATCATTAATACCTTATTACAATTCCAAACCTCTTACTTTCCTCCCTCTCTCATACTCACTCCCCCAGTATCACCCCGCCCCCCCCCCCCATGTTACACATCAATAACTTTACTAGTCCCCTCCTAGGCTATAAAACTCTTATTAATACATCTATATACATCCTGCAGCATCCCCATTTTCAATCAATAATCTCTCTTTCAATCTTTGCTGGATTTAAACACTGAGATTTACAACTCTAAATATTAATCCTCCATGACAGTAAACTCAAACCGCAGGCAGGCAAGTATACGTAACAATCTCTGAAGAAGAATCTCCTCTTTGAGCTGATCAGACTAGTAACCTAATAGCAAAACCAAATCTGTTCAGTCTTCAACAGTCTTTTAGGTGAGTCTCTTGCATGTGAAGGGCACGCACTCCCAGCATGTCCCATGCACTCATGAAGAGTTACTAACAGATGATGTTGCAGTTGTTGTCACTTCCATTCCCCCTTTGACTAGCAAAATCCACATGTTGCTCACCTAATCTGGTCTCCACTTCTTCCACTTTCTGTCCCACGTCAGCAAGATCGGTGTGTACATCTTTTAACATATCTCTGAGTGCAAACAACACTTGTAGGTTGGCTTTAGTGAATCCAGCTTTTCCTACGCATCTCTCTGATTTCTCATTTACCTCACCTCACCTCGACTCCATCTTCCAGCCTTGATGTCTGTCCATCTGCCATATTGGCTGTGTGTGTGGCTTGTGCTTACCATCTTTCCCAGGTGCTGAAAATGAAGTCTATATCAGCCAGGGCTGGCATGAGCTATGTGCGGGCAGTGTGGCTGTCCAGGGTGCAAGGGAGGCAGGGGCTCCAAAATTGAGTCTTGTCCATTGCTTTCCCTGCTTGGCTGTGACTCGGTAGGCAGGATAGGAGATCAAAGGGAGGGGGGGGGTGTCACATGGGGCGCATTTCTGGCTCAGGACAATGCTGATGCCAGCTGATTTCTCCCCTGACATCAATCCAATGAAGCTGGAGGGTTTCAGGTATAATGCTGAGGGACAAATAGTGCCCAGAGAAGGGGCAGATAAGCAATTATAAACAGTTAAAGCAGCTTTCTGTAATCAAGCAGCTATCTGCTTCTATTGTCACACTAGAAATTCCTAGAACGAGCTTTAAAGATACAATTTTTCAGAATCACTTTTAGAGGGTTATGGGGGGCCCAGATGGGTGGTTCGGTCTCCTGCATGACACTGTTGGTCCTTTTGGAAGTCTCACTATTGGAAAGAGTGATTGGGATCTCTTGTTTCTAATTTTGAATATGTAACTAATGTGTGTTTGTCTTCTTTTCTATTATCATTACTGCATTATTTTCCTTTCTTTAAATATTAATTATCTAAACTATTGCAGCAAGACTGAAATAAATGATAAATATCCCCAGTGTGAGACTCTCACATCGAGCAGCATTTTATTTGTAAAAATGTCCCAGTGCATATACATGAGACGATATCACTGGAAAAAAGATAGCTACTTTTAAGTGGTATTTGAATTTTGATCTTAGCTCATCAAGACTATACTGCTGGAATTCCTATGTACTTGCACATCATTCTTAGGGCTAGATTCACTAAGGACACGGATCGGATCGGATCCATGAGGGATCTGATCTGGTCCGTGTTCAGGGGCGTTGATTCACAAACCGCCCTCATGCAAATGAGGGCAATCGGAATCATGGCCCCAACTGCCTGCCCGGATCACTCTATAGCGATCCCAATGCATGCATAGACCATCTGTAGATGCATGCGCTGGCCCGGCAGAGCTAAATTTTACTTTTTTAAAACTGGTTTTAACTTTTTCACGAGCCCGTGGTTTTAACCCACTTTATGCCCAAGGGTTAAAACCACGGGCTTGCACTGCGGGGAAGGGCAGGAGAGTCGGGGAAGCGGGAGAGATTCAGGGTGAGAGCAGGGCGGCGAGTTGGGGCGGCAGGAGAGATTCGAGGCTAGAGCAGGAGATCGGGGCTGAGAGCAGGAGATTGGTACAGACAGGAGATCGGGGCTGAGATCAAAGAAGCAGAGCAGGGCGGTAGGGCAGTTGGAAAGGACCTCAGCGACTGGTCCTCAGCAGTTGCTTATTTTTGGATCGGCCAACCCAGTTGGTGTTGCTTTTTTATTTTAGTGAATTGCTTCCTGCTTACATTTGAATGCCGTTCCCCCTCATTTGCATGCACGGATCGGAGGATGATTGGGACAGAGGTTAGTAAATTGGGCCAGAGGGAAATCGGGTCGCTAAGTGGTCGGAAGTTGATTGGTGGACTTAGTGAATCTAGCCCTTAGTCCTAATCAGCCTATGCATCTTTACAATCATCTCAGGACAATCTATTGACACTCCCCAGTCAAATTCTATTATTCAAATCCCTTTTTTGGGTGGGGAAAATATGAACATGTGTCAGATTATTATGCTAAACTTTATTGGCTTAACATGGAACACAGGGTGCAATATAAACTGTTACTACTAATTTATCTGAATATCCATCAGCAAGCACCAAAATATTTGATTGATAGAATTTACCCTACGCACCGCTTCAAAAGTTACTTTCTGTGGGACAATGTGATTTATATATTCCAACAAGGAAAGAAATAAGATTACAAACAACTAGAGTGAGTGCTTTTTCGTGTACTGGTTCCGCAGAATAGAACAAGCTCCTAACCTATATAAAGAAGCAAGGAGATGTGAATACTTTTAAAAGACTATTAATAGAGTACTTATTCTGTAAAATGAAGTATAGTTGCTGAAAAATTGTTTTATTTTTGTAGTGGAATACTGGACAGTGTGGTTAAGAGAAGACACATTTCTTGTTGTTTTTATATAGGTGTTTGTTGTGTATATTATGTATGTAATGTAATGTAATTTATTTCTTATATACCGCTACATCCGTTAGGTTCTAAGCGGTTTACAGAAAATATATATTAAGATTAGAAATAAGAAAGGTACTTGAAAAATTCCCTTACTGTCCCGAAGGCTCACAATCTAACTAAAGTACCTGGAGGGTAATAGAGAAGTGAAAAGTAGAGTTAGAGGAAAAATAAAAATAAAATAAACATTTTAACAAGACAGCATTGATCTAAATACTTTGGAAGGTAGAAGAGAGGTAGTATGTGATTTTGTGATCCGCTTTGGAAAAAGTGGGCTGTAAATAAACCATAAGCAACTACGATTTAAAGAATTCCATCGAACTGTCTTCAGTTTTGTGACTCCATCATTATGAAACACCTTTCGTTTAGAACGCCAACTGGAAACTTCTCCTGTGAGATTAAAAATAGTTCTGAAACTGTGGCTGTTCAGGCAAGCTTTCAGATTGATCTAATTTTTTCTTCTTTGCATTGTAGTGGCAGATGCAGCTCAGGAGTTGCCCCTTCAACTTTATCCCCCAAATTCTGTAAATAGCACCTAAAGTTAGGTATATAATTGCTCACCCAGTTATAAAATAGGGTCAGTTATGCGCATAATATAATTAGCTAATTATTGTTAAATTGGCACTTAATTGGAGATAAGTACCAATAATTGGCCTCAAGAAGTACTAATTGACACTAATTAGCAGTTGCGCATGTAACTGACTTATGTCCTTATTCTGTAAACTGAGCACCTAGGGGCAAATTCTATAAGAAGCGCCCAAAAGTTAGGCATCTATGTAGGCACCGTTCAGCGCAATTCAAGTACAGTTGGCTGTTGTTTAGTGAATCACGCTGACTGGCACCTATTTGGGCCAGCTCTAGGCACAACTAAAAGTTAGGCGCCCATGCGAGCGCTTAAGCATGGCTTAAGAGCAGCGATTCTGTAACGAGGCGCCTAACACAAAGCCACGCCCATGTGTAACATGCATAGCACCTACTTTTTTGAAGGCCGCCTAAATTTTTAGAAGCGCCTTGTTACAGAATCGCCTAAGTTTCAATTATTGCTGATTAAAAAGCTTAATTGGGCTTGTTATTCAATTTACATAGGCGCCTGTCTAGTTGGACGCCTCCAAAATAGGTGACTAACAGGCGCCAACTACAGAATTTGGTTCCTAATATTTTTCTTGTGCAACTTCAAAAGGGGCATTAACATGAGAGAGGAACACTGTTCTCTCTAAGCTGAGCAAGTCTTTCAACTGCATTGCTACCAGTGTGGGGTGGTGTTTTAATAATGTGCTTTCAACTGCTAGGGACAAACAGGTTCCCTGAACTCCTGCACAGCTGGTCTGTCCCTCACTATTGAAAATGTGATAGTGAAACAGCACCCCCTGTTGGCAGGACTGTAACTGGAGGATTCCTACTCAGCTTAGAGAACAATGGAGGAGAATGGGTGTCAGGGGAGTCCTGCCTAATCTTGTGCACACATTATGGAATAGTTGCATTCATATGCCCAGTTGCCGCATTTAGATGCAACCATTTACTTCAGTCATAGGCATGGCATTTTATGAGTAACTGCAGACTTACAGTAATACTCTATAACAGGGGTCTCAAAGTCCCTCCTTGAGGGCCGCAATCCAGTCGGGTTTTCAGGATTTCCCCAACGAATATGCATGAGATCTATGTGCATGCACTGCTTTCAATGCATATTCATTGGGGAAATCCTGAAAACCCGACTGGATTGCGGCCCTCAAGGAGGGACTTTGAGATCCCTGCTCTATAATATGTTTGATACGCAATTCTGCTGTTATAGAATACTAGTTTAGCTCCCAATTTTTTGGCACCAACTTTTAGTGACCCGTATAGAATTTATCCCTGTGTGTGCTGGTTTGTTTAACAATGAAATTAGAGCAGTGGTTCCCAACCCTGTCCTGGAGGACCACCAGGTTTTCAGGATAGCCCTAATGAATATGCATGGAGCAGACTTGCATGCCTGGCACCTCCATTATATGCAGATCTCTCTCATGTATATTCATTAGGGCTATCCTGAAAACCTGACTGGCTGGTGGTCCTCCAGGACAGGGTTGGGAACCACTGAATTAGAGGATGTGTGTTTGTTCTACTTCCTTTGCTTCCTTTTGCTTCCATTATGTGTAGTCCTGTTTGTATTTTCCTGTTTATTTAATATATGCCATATTACAATTCTGTTTTGAACACCACTTTGATATCATTTGTTCAAAGACAGGATATCTAATGCAGCACAAAAAAGGAAAGAAAGAAACATGCTGATAAGCATGCAGGAGAGTGGGCGGTGCAGAGCCAGCACTGATACTTATTACCTTATAAACCCCCCTCTTTTACAAATGCATAGTGCGGGTTTTAGTGCCGGCAGCAGCAGTAACTGCTCCAACGCTCATAGCATTCCTTTGAGCGTTGGAGCAGTTACCGCTGCTGCTGGTGCTAAAACCTGCGCTATGCATTTGTAAAAGAGGGGGGGGTGGGGAAATGCACATTTGAGCGCCAGTTTTTACTGGCACATACTTATGCACAGTAACTTCTGCTTCAGGGCAGGGGTAACGTTGAGCTGGTTATTTTGTGGGGTGAAAGAGCAGCAGGCTGAGAACCAGGGAAGACAGGGTTAAAATCCCAGTGATGTTCCTCATAGCAAGCCATTAACCCTTCGATGCCTCATGTGTAAATATGGATTGTACACTCTGGGCCAGGAAAATACCAACTGTATCTGAATGTAACTTGCCTTGAGCTACCCATGAAAAGATGTGAACTAAATACAAATTAATAACCATCTTATAAAGGTGCATATGTTACTTTTATATAATAGCATTCTCCACAGATTAGTTCTCAGCGTCTTTAAGTCTCACAATTTCAGTTCTAGCCTTCCTCCTTTTCCATCTTCCCTCCCTACCTAACTGCCTTGTTATAGAATTAGCCTCAGCATGCCTTCTTTTTCAATTCAGAAGCTACTTAGTTTATATGTTTGCATTTTCATTACTTCATTCAAACCTTGGTTGTGTGGGTGTACTGTAAGAACAGATGAAGAACCTTTTTGCTCCAAATTAGAACCCTTTTCAATGGGTGTCTCATCATGGCCTTTATGGTTATCTCTCAATCTATACGATTTTCTTCTCTGCTTTGTTATTTTATTAATGCTAGTGTATTTCTCCATCAAAGGTTACCGTATATACTCAAATATAAACCAACCTGAATATAAACTGAGGTAAACTTTTTCCCCCAAAAAAAGGAGGAAAAAAGGTTGACTCGAATATAAACTGGGGGGGAAGGGGGGTTTAATATTCAAGTGCAGTGCCTTGCTCTCTGTTCCCCCTCCCTCTCTTGTCTGCCAGACTCTGCATCCAGCCCCCTCACTCCCTCTCTCCCCTGCCCTGCCAGTCTCTGCACCCAGCCTACCACCCTCTCTGCCAGGTTGTGTACCCTTTCCCTCCCTCCCTCCAGATGCCTTGCAGGCCTCCACCAGGCCTGCCATGAGACCTGATGGTTCATTAGTGGCTGGGACAGGAGGGAACCCTCCCCCTCCTGTTCCAGCCTGATTCTATTTATTTTTATCTCCCTCCCACCTCCCCCGTATATTTTTAAATATCCATGGTGGTCCAGCGGTGGCCAGGGCAGGAGGGAGCCCTCCCACCTCTTGTCTCAGCCCGATTCTATTTATTTTATCTCCCTCCCACCTCCCATACGTACCTTAAGTATCCCTGGTGGTCCAGTGGTGAATCGTGGCAGGAGCAATCTACCTTCACATTTGCGGGACCATGAGAACTCACGGTAGCCAATCAGTTAGCAGCTGTACACGGGCAGGAGTGAAGGAAGGTCACTCCTGACCATGCAGAACCTCTAGCTGATTGGCTGCCACGAGTGGTCCCGCGAGAACTCATGGCAGCCAATTAGCTAGCAGTTCTGCATGGACAGGAGCAAAGGAAGGTCACTGCTGCCGCGATTCACCGCTGGACCACAAGGGATACATAAAGTACATGGGGGAGGCGGGAGATAAAAATTCCTCCTGTCCCGGCCACCGCTGGACCACCAGGTCTCATGGCAGGCCCAGCAGAGGCCTGTAAATAGGTTCAGGAGGGGGCAGGTCAATGATGACCTGACTATAAACCGAGACTCCCATTTTTGGGCCATTTTATGGCCCAAAAATCCCAGTTTATATTCGAGGATATACGGTAGATTCAATTTCAGAGATATAGCTGTTTGGATCCGCCCTGTTATCTGAGCTCAGTAGTTGAACTCGGTTTCCCAGTGGGTTGAATGATTTTCTTCATATGAGGTTATGATTTCCTCTTTAATTCCCCATCTGAGCAGTGTATCGATGCACCTTTTTTTGTCCAGTTTTTCTGTCATAACTAGATAGTAAGCTCCTTCGAACATGGACTGTATCTTCCATGTTTGTTGTACAGTGCTGCATATGCCTGGTAATCACTAGCTTCTAACTTTGTTAATTCTACTCATTTTGTAGCATCTTGTAATCATTGTAAACTGCACAGAACTTCACGGTCCTGCGTTGTATAAACTGTTATTATTATTATCACTATAGAAATGATAAGTAGTAGTAGTAGTGGTAGTATGATTGGTTTGGAAATCTGCCTGCCATTTCTAAATTGTACTACTAAGGCAGTGTGTTGCAGACATTTTAAGGTGTGGCACACTAATCTCGGGGCTGTGGCTGGAGGGTACCATGAAATGCGCAGACATCGATGTGATGACATCACGCACATGCATGACATCATCACGTCAACGTCCGTGCGTGCGCAGATGTCCTTCAGATGCAGCCCTGAGCCTCCTAGGTGGGGGGGGGGGGGATTGCTGCAGAAGGAGAGGTGAAGAGAAGGATCAAAGGTGTTGGCAAGGAGGAGAGGCACAGGCGCCCGTTGACTGGCTACAGGATGTGTCTTTCATTGTGAAAGGCACATCCTGTAAGTAGTCAGTTTACGCAGGCGCCTCTCCTCCTCACATCTCACGTCACACCTGGAATCTGCCAGGACACACTATAGTGCCGTGGCACACAGTTTGTGATCCACTGTATTAGGGTTTGGAGTTATGGGGTTGACATATTTCACTTAATAGGCTGTATCAAAGAATCCCCTGAAAAAAAAAGCATTATATTCAAATGTCAGAAAACTCACATATCTGTTAAATATTCTTCAAGGCTCTTAACTTAAAGCATACCTTAACTTTCTGACCTTGCCATCCAGACTAATACCCCTCTACCTTCAAAGATGGCTGTGGCTTTTTTTTCTCTGCTTTTTAAAGAATCACTTCCTGTCACCTGACTACTACAACAAGAAAAGAGAAGGGGGATATCGGAATCAACCAAAGCAAGTCTTTATCTATCTATATATATAAAATCGTAGGTATGTGTGTGTGTATGTGCCGCGATCACGCAAAAACGGCTTGACCGATTTGAACGAAACTTGGTATGCAGATCCCTCACTACCTGGGGTGATATGTTCTGGAGGTCTCGCGGCCCACCTGCACACGTGGGCGGAGCTACAAACAGAAAATCAGATTTCACCCATTCATGTCAATGGAAAAAATGTCAAAAGCTGCCAACGCAAAAACGGCTTGCCCGATTTGAACGCAACTTGGTATGCAGATCCCTCACTACCTGGGGTGATATGTTCTGGGGGTCTCGCGGCCCACCTGCACACGTGGGCGGAGCTACAAACAGAAAATCAGATTTCACCCATTCATGTCAATGGAAAAAATGTCAAAAGCTGCCAACGCAAAAACGGCTTGCCCGATTTGAACGCAACTTGGTATGCAGATCCCTCACTACCTGGGGTGATATGTTCTGGGGGTCTCACGGCCCACCTGCACACGTGGGCGGAGCTACAAACTGAAAATCAGATTTCACCCATTCATGTCAATGGCAAAAATGTCAAAAGCTGCCAACGCAAAAACGGCTTGCCCGATTTGAACGCAACTTGGTATGCAGATCCCTCACTACCTGGGGTGATATGTTCTGGGGGTCTCGCGGCCCACCTGCACACGTGGGCGGAGCTACAAACTGAAAATCAGATTTCACCCATTCATGTCAATGGCAAAAATGTAAAAAGCTGCCAACGCAAAAACGGCTTGCCCGATTTGAACGAAACTTGGTATGCAGATCCCTCACTACCTGGGGTGATATGTTCTGGGGGTCTCGCAACCCTCCTGCACATGTGGGCGGAGCTACAAACAGAAAATCAGATTTCACCCATTCATGTCAATGGCAAAAATGTAAAAAGCTGCCAACGCAAAAACGGCTTGCCCGATTTGAACTAAACTTGGTATGCAGATCCCTCACTACCTGGGGTGATATTTTCTGGGGGTCTCGCGGCCCACCTACACATGTGGGCGGAGCTACAAACAGAAAATCAGATTTCACCCATTCATGTCCATGGAAAAATTGTAAAAAGCTGCCAACGCAAAAACGGCTTGCCTGATTTGAACGAAACTTGCAACACATCTTCCTTTTCAGTTTAAGAGCTTGCAAATTCCAGTGAGACTTGCATTCTCTATCACAATCAACAAATCACAGGGACAGACTATTACATACTGTGGAGTGGATTTAAGATCCCCCTGTTTTTCCCATGGTCAACTCTATGTTGCTTGCTCAAGGGTGGGTTCACCCAAGAATTTATATGTTCTTGCTCCTGGAGGTGAAACTAAAAATGTTGTTTATAATCAAGTTTTGTGTTAGTTGTATTGTATTCATTTTGTCAAATATTTCACATTATAATTTGAATATTGTACTTTTTATAAAGCTGCAAAAAAATAATTTCATTCACCACTATAAAGTATCTTTATTTGAATCCATTTACAGTGTTATTGCTATAATTAAATACCCGTGCAACGCCGGGGCATCAGCTAGTAAAGTATAAAATGTACCACAAAAAATGAATGGTTCACTGCATGTTTCTTTCCTTGTGTTTAGCATATCATTTTTATTTATTATCTTATCTTTTTATCATTTTTATTTTATTTTATTTTATTATTATTTTTTTATTTTGTATTGCGTTTCTTCAATATATATCATTTATCTTATTTTTGTCACATCATCACACTTTCTTTAGGCATGGCATGACAACACCATTCTTTTATTTCACAAAGTTTTTTGAGTTTTTTAATATTGTTAATATTGTCCAAATCATTTCAGTATTGCATTTTATTAGGACCTCTGACGAAGGCGTGTTGTCCGAAACATGGACCGTGTTGGGTCTCTTGGTTAGGAAATAGGTTTCTATATTACTGCATTTTAACTTTGGAAAAATAAATTCTTGCCTGCATCGTGTACATTGTCTGCAGTTTTTGTTTGGGTTTTCTGTTTCAGTGGTTTTCCTGCAGATTTGGTTGGATTTCTTTTTGTTGCAACTTTAGGTATGATCACTTATGCCATGTGTATGACTGGGGAAATGGTAGTGCCTAAGTGTGGCATTTGAGCATGTAAAATGCAGGAATTGTCTGAAGCGCATGTAAGAATACTGGAAACACCTCTGCCCTTCCAATACATATAATAATACTTAGGCATAGTTATAGAATGGCACCTAAGTGAACTTTCACGCCTAACTACATATAGAGAGTCATTTTCGATAGTGCATCCAAATCGGACTTTGGATGTTTCCCGCAAGACATCTAAACATCAGGGCAGAGAAATGTTCATTTTCAAAACCTCTGGATGTTCAATTTTTTTACTTTTGAAAATTGCCTACTTAGACGTCTTGGCTGGCAGGATGTCCAACCTTAGGATGCCTAATGTTTTTGGCCATTTTTGACCACAAAAATTTCCAAGTTCAAAATGTCCTAATCCAGATCATTTGGACATAGGTAGGGCCAGTACTGTAATGGACTCGTCACACAGACATGCCAACTGAGCGGTGGGGCACCTTACTGTGAAATTTCATATAAAGGGTGCCACATGTACATCTCATCATAACCCCCTTATAATTTATGGTGATGCCTCCAAAACCTACTATACCTACTTGTCTACCACCCAAATAGCCCTTATGGCTTTGGGTGACACCTATATGGCAGTATAGTAGGGTTTGGGTGGGCTCACACTTTCCACCATAAATGTAATGGTTAGAGTAGCTTTTGGGCCTGGGTCCTCCTCTCTATGGTTCACTAACCCACCCATCAAGTTTCAAGTTTATTAGCTTTTAATATACTGACCATCAACAAATATCTGGCCGGTTAACAATAAAATTTTAAAAGGGTAAGAAGGAATTGAGAGATAAAATAATAGGCATTTAAAAATAAATAGAGTGAACATTGATAACATTAACTAGACAAACTTGAAAGTGAGGGTAGGAGGGAAGGGAGGGGAAAAGTTACATATTTGAGAAGAAAAGGAGAAAGTGGGAATGGGATAAAACGTATAGGGTAGGGTCGCTTTGTTAAAGCGGTTGGTGCTTAAAAGAGAAAAGGAAATAATAAAAATTTTAAGAAAAGGAAAACAGAAGGTAAGTCTAAACTCTACTTAAGATACCTGTATGATGCTCTTCTAGGCTTTCCCATACCAGGTGCTACTGTTCTATGTACTGATTCATTTAAATGTTTGTTGGGTGGGAGGGGGTCAGTGACCACTTGGGAAGTGTGGAGGGGAGTCATACCTTCATGTATCCAGTGGTCATCTGGTCAGTTTTGGTACCTGTTTGGCACTTAGATGCTTTTAAACCTGGTCTAGCTCAAAAAGATTAAGAATCAGGGCAGCATAATGGAAAGCCCTGTGAGCTTAAGAAAGAGTGTAGCTGCTTTAGCATTTCCAGCCTTTCCTGGGCCTTTCTGGTGTACAACCCCCTAGTAGTGATGTGATGCAATTACATTACAATTTAATTATTACAATTAAATGTATAAAATGTTATAATCAGGGTCAGATGTTTCACTAGGTTTCCCCTTCAATTCACACCAACACAGAGGTTAAACATTTAAATATTTGTATTTGTTGCAACTAAAAATAAGCAATAAGAATTGAGGGTGAAAGAAAACTAAATAAGTATGTCCAACAATTGTTATTATTAAATGTGGTTTAAAAAAGATAAATTAAATAGAATTTAAATATAAATAAAAAAATCAGGATCACTACGTAACTTTCTTAATATTTGGGCCCCCCTGCTTGATTATGTTTAGGTTTATTTAAGATTTGATATACCGCTGCTGCATTTTACTGACCTAAGTGGTTTACAATGTATCAAACTAAAATGAAATTAGGTACTTGAGAAAAACGACCCTATTTGTCCCGAAGGCTCACAATCTAGCTAAAGTACCTGATTAAAATAAAAATATTTAATACATTTCCAAGATCAAAAATCAAAGTAATAGAAAATAGAAAGAAGAAAAAAAAAATTTAAAATAAAATAAAACATATTTAAGAGATAGAAAAGTCTCTGAGACAGCTTGATAGTAAGTTCAGCCTGCAGAACCAGGTCAACCGGCCACCACCAAAGAAGGAGGACCAGGAATCACGCCAATGAAGACCACCATGACACCAGTCACCAGACAGGCAAGGCCAGGCGCCACCGGCAGCAGACTCCTGAAATGAAGTTTAGTTTCCCTTTGATGTGTCCAACAACGCAGCTGCAGGATGATTAATATGCCAAATGCTAGTATTGGTCTGTTTATTATCTTGGAAATAAATCCTTAATCTCTGCTGCCCTCTTCTTCTTTTTCTTGATCTCAGTTTTATTACAGATGTTTGTATTCCTCTAGCCTTGATCCATTTTGACATTCATACACATAGGGCTCCTTTTACTAAGTTGCGATAGCGTTTTTAGCGCACGCTGAAGATTAGCGCATGCAAACCTCGTGCTAAATGAAAAATACTAATGCAAGCTCTATGGAGGCGTTAGCGTCTAGTGTGCGCGGCATTGTAGCACGCACTAAGCATGCGCTAAATCCTCTAGCGCACCTTAGTAAAAGGAGCCCATAGTTTACTGTATATACTTGCATACGTTACCTAATTGCTGTGCTGGTGTTCTATTTTATTTTGTTTTTATACCATTTCAAGTTTCAAGTTTATTTAAATTTTGTTATCCCGCCTTTTCAAAGTTTCAAAGCGGCTAACAGTCATAATACATTTGAGTAGGGTAAAGACAAATGTATTATGACTGTTAGCCGCTTTGAAACTTTGAAAAGGCGGGATAACAAAATGACAGAATAACAGAATAACAACATGACATCAAATATTAAAATAACATCAAAGTTTTAAAAAACAAAAACAGCAACAACAACAAACCTTAAAACAGACGAATATACTGGCTCAAAAAGGAGGGGCAAGAACTACAATATTTTTGAAAGGAAAGAACAAAAATGGGAAAAAACAAAAGGTAGGGTAGACAATATGATAAGTATCAGATATGCTCCTGGATTGTGATAACGTTTGTATTTTGCAGATATGGATTTCTGTTCTATCTTTACTGTTCCTTGATATTCTATTGTTTTATTTGTATTGATATTGTGACAGGGAAGCTCCTGTCACTGGCTTAAAACCTGCTTTAAACCCTGCCACTCAAACAAATGTGCCTATTCCTAAGCCCAGGAAGCTGCCCATTAACTCTGTTCCCAGTACTAAGAGCAGACAGGCAGGGCAGAACAGAGATGGAATGGCAGAGGAGAATAGAATACCTGTTCCAAGTCACTATAATCCCTTTTATAAGTCATCTGTTAATTCTGCAGCTAAACCTCTGGTCAGGAAATCTAACCCAGTAAGGATTAAGGAAAGGGGTGGAGCTGACAGGCAGAAGTGGCTAGAGCAGGAGTGAAGGTTACTCCAGAGAATAAAGCACGGCCAGCTGAGCACATCAGGAGGCAATCAGGAACTTGGAGGGAAGGGCCTGCCTTACAGAGCAGGGAACGAAAAGCTAGCAGCTCAGTCTTACAGTCCTCTGCTAGGAAACTCCCTAACCCACAGCACTGGCAGACTAGCAAAACTTTGCTTCCCAAGCAGAGGCTAAGGGGAAAAGAAAAGCTCCAGGAGCAGGGCTTGCCAAAGGCTGCCTCAGAGGAGAATCTGTACCCAGCTTCAGAGAGCAGGGAATCCCTGATGGAGATAGAGGGAGAGATCTCTGAGGGAAATGTCTTCTGTGGTCCCGCTACCAGCGCTTCAGCCGTGAACACAGAACAGAAATATTTGTTAAGCAATTCGGCCTTTTCTTTAAAAGTTTCTACATATTCCTCCCCTTCACCTTTGAGTCTTACAATGCCACTTTTGCACTTCTTCCTATCACTAATATATTTAAAAAATGTCTTGTTTCCCCATTTTACCTTGTCAGATATTTTTTCTTCTATTTGCATCTTTGCTTTTCTGACCACACGACCAGCCTCTCTTAACTTTTCCAGATTTTTTTGGCCAGTCTTCCTCTTTCTGCAATCTTTTGTATTTTATGAAAGCTAATCTCTTATTCCTTACCTTCTCAGCAACTACTTTTGAGAACCAAAGCGGCCTTCTTTTTTCTCTTACTTTTACTTACTTGCCTCAATAGTAATTCTATTCTATCTACTTTAGTTTAACTGTTGTGGAGGGGCATAATCAGAACCAACGTCTAAGTCCCCTTTTGCCTAAGGCCCTAGGTGCACAAAGTAGGCAGCAAGCAAATGTGTTTTTTCGAGAATAGCTACCTATAAGTTCAGCAGTTTAATCGCCCAGAACGCCACTACGTGTTTGTTTAGAACACATTCCTAACCAAAAAATCGCCTAAGTCCCAAACGCCCAAAACAAGGCCTTTTATGCGAAGGATGGGCCAGTCCTTCACCTAAAAGCATGATTCTCTAACTAGCATCTGTCATAAACAACGCTGGTTAAAGAATTGTGGAAGCAATGATTGTAGCAGGAGAGATGCTCAATCTCTCCTGTTTCTACCCGCCATGACCCCTCCTGACACATCGCGGATGCCCAATCTCTCCTGCTGCCACCGCCCCTCAAAGCGGAGCATCTTCACCAGCAGGAGGAATTACCAAACTCTCCTACCGGACACCCCGCCCCAAAGTGGCGCGATCTTTGTGATACCTCCCACCCCCTTGTCGGACCGCCCAGCCTACCTCACAGACCCCCCCCCCCAAGAAACTTAGGTTGGCCCATGTGCCTAAGGCCCCTCCCTTGTGTATTCAACAATTCACCGGGAAGGGTAGGCCTGCCATTCAGAAGAAGGCAGGCCTGCCGGACAGACAGAGAGAGGATCCGGCCGACCGGTCATCAAGAGAAGATTAGAGGTGGGCCTGGGAGGGGGGGTTGGGGGTTCAGATGGGGTTAGGGGGGCTTAAGGTAGAGTTAGGGGGGTCCAGGTGGGGGTGGAGGGGGTCTGCGTGGTAGGCTGGGCGGTACAGCAAGGGGGGTGTCACAAAGATCACACCGCTTCAGGGGGTGTCCAGCCGGAGGGCCTGGAAATCCCTCCTGCCTTCGAAAATGCGCCACTTCGGGAGAGGTGCCGGCAGGAGGGACTGGGCATCCCTCTTGCTGGTGAAGATTGCGCCACTTCGGGGGGAGGGGGGGTGGCGGCAGGAAAGATTGGGCATCTCTCCTGCCACAATCGTTACGAGTGCAGGGGGAAGGGTTGCCTGGGCTGCTGACCTGATCACGGCAGCAGCGATCAGCTCAGTGGCCCGATCTGGAACTTATGCTTATTTTGACTTCGTCTAAGTCAAAATGTATAAGTTCAGTCTGGCAACCTGTCAAAGTTTTTTTGTTATGGTTGCCAGACGACTAAGTCTAGGTCAGCCCACATCCTGCCCTACCCACTCTTCCAAAAATGCCCCTTTATGCTCTGGGTATACAGAGGCAGTGAAAAGGCCTAAGCTGATTTTAGATAAGTCTAAAACCAGTTTTGATTATTGGTACTTGGATGACCTGTCTTTTTGATCGTCCAAGTACCGACTTAGGCCGGTTTTTGGACTTTTTTTTTTTATTATTATGAGCCCCATAGCCTTTAAATAAATATCTCTCAATTTTAATTTTTTGTTGGTTTTACAATTTTATAAATTTCAATTATATTGTGCCATGAAAATATTTGTTCCATTTAGTGTGCCGCGGAAAATATTTGTTCCGTTTGTGCCGGAGCTATAAATGTTTGAGAGATACTGCAGTAGACTCTCAGTTAACTGGCACCCATTGGGATAGATGCTGGTTAAATGTAATTTCTGATTGCTTGATCTACTATTAAAATAGGCCTAACTAATACTATACCCTATACTGTGCCATACCATAACCTGTTCCAGACAAACTACCAGACATGTGGTAAGCAAAGTGTGGGCATACTCAGGTGTGGTGTGCCAAGTTTACACTTACATTTCCACCACAAATTGATTTTATTTTCATTTTTATTTACAGTATTACAGTATTTCCTAGATTTTTTTTCTGGTTGCTTAAAAGTTCTGGTTAACTGAGTTCCAGTTAACAGAAAGTCTACTGTACATGATTATATCCCTGTTGCTGGATTTAGTCAGTCTAAGCCGCATAACCTCTACCACCCTGCAAGATAGGCTGTGCTTGAATTTATGCTTTTGGGTGGGTTTTATTTTATTTCATAGAGTTTTAATGTATGCACCAATAAGTTTAGATTGCTTGTCCTGCTTTGCAATGTGGAGAAGTTGGAGCTAAATCATCCAACAGGGTTTTAAACCTTCTTGAAACAACATTCAGTTGTTTATATGTAGCTTCAAGCTGTGACTGACTTACTGGACAACTTAAGGATTGTTTCTGATTGTTGAGGTTGTCATGTTGAGCAGGAACTATATATCTTTTTTGCTGGTAATTTTTAGTGTGAACTATACATATATAATGAAATCCCTGTTGCTGGCTTTCAGTCATTGTCCTTGTGAAACAACATCTTTTTATTTCATACTCTGTATTTGAGTTTTAAATAGCTACTAGCAGGCATACCCAGCTTTTTACTTTCACTTTCCTGCTGAAGTAGCACAGAACTTTGAGATTGTTTTCTGTGTTCCTGAGTTAGCCCAATTTACCCTATAAGATTATTCATTCTTTGAATTTTGAAGACCACTTTGTGTCAATTATTATCATGGTTTAAGTTGTGTAAGCCTTGCAAGGTACACTGTGTTTGAATCTTTGCTTTATAATGTGAAAATGTTTGAGCTGTACCACCAGAAAAACAATTTTTGCTGTTGCACCAACAATGTGGCATGCCCTCCCTGTTAAACTCAGGCAAGAAAGCTGTCTCTCTAAGTTTAAATGTGGCCTTAAAGCTTTCCTTTTCAAAGATGCACTTGGAACCTAAACTAGTACTCCTTCTTCTGATCCTCCCCAAGTGGGAAATCCTCTTTTTATTCCTCCTCTAGATCTTTTGACTCCCTCTTTCTCTCTCTCTTTATTCTTTTTCTTTTTTGCTTCTCTCTCTTTTCTCTCATCTCCGTCTCTACTCCTCTGCCCCATTTCCATTTGGTTTGTCCCTCCCCATTTCTTTTTATTTCATGATGTATCCTCTTACCGTTTTTCCCTTTTGTGTCGTATATGTCAGTCCCTTGTGTTTTATAATAATTACTTTGTACGTTTCCCCTATTTTTTATATATAATTGTATGCAATTTGTATGGAAACCACTTTGGCTTTTTAAGCGGTATATCAAATAAAATAAAACTTGAAAATCAGTTTTACACTTTCTTGAAACATGTTGCTTCAAGCTGTGTTGTATGCCAAAACATGGCTCGTGTTGGGTCAATAAAGACAAGTCCCTGTTCATTGAGGCCCTCTGTACTTAATTTAACCTCTTTCAGAGGAGCTATCTCATCTAAGGATCCTTGTAAAGTCTTGTGCCATTCATTCACAGCTCAGGTACATCATGGTCTTCAAGTAATTGTCCCAGACAAGGAAACTACTTATTTCCTAATGTCGGTATTTCAAAGTTTGGTCGAACAGTTACTACACGATCTACACTTCCACACTGTGGTATTGTCTTATCTATTTTCATAATAAACTTTACTAACATACTGTATGATCTGACCAATTTAATGATTGAACTATTGGAGATTGACATACATTGTTTTTGATCTCCATAGGTGAAAAATACAAATCTAATACATGACCTGCATAATGGGTCTCCTTTCTTACTATCTGATGAAAGAAACATGATCCCACACTCCCAGTTTATCTTGCCCTGGATTTAAGGGGATATTAAAATCTCCCCCCACACATACAATGAACTTATTTCAATTGGAAGGTCTAAGTTAAACAAAATCAAGTAATCAGCATCTAATTTATCAGGTAGACAATATACAACAGAAAAGGAAATATCTCAATTGCTAAATACTCAATCGATGTAGAAAGTTCTTCAGATATATATGTTTAAAACCTAACAATTAAAAAACCCCAAAAACTCAACCCTCTACCCCTTTTTCTTCTCTTCACACCCATTCCTATGAAAAATCAGGACAGCATTGATGCACTAAAACTAAATCTGATTATAAAAGCCAGAATTCCATAATGCATAGCACATCTAAGTTCTCTGTTTCCAATAACTCATAAATCAGCAATACTTTATTCTGAATACATAGATCTTATATTTATCATTCCCACCTGTAAAAATTTCCCCTTTACAATAACATCATTATTTAGGGCTCCTTTTACGAAGCCGCGGTAGTGGCTTTAACACGCGCAACTTTTAATCACGCGCTAACCCCTGTGCTAGCCGAAAAACTACCACCTGCTCAAGAGGAGGCGGTAGCGGCTACTGCGGCCGGCAGTTTAGCGTGCGCTATTACGTGCGTTAAACCGCTACCGTGGCTTCATAAAAGGAGCTCTTAATGTTATTCCTTTCTATGCACTAGGTCTCCCAGCATTCTCACGATTAAAAGCTGTAACTCCAGCTAAATTCCCACATATGTCCCTCCCTATCATAAGTGGTATATACTCCATTAAAAAAGAAAAGAAGCAGCAAAGAAAATGAACAACCCATTCAGGGACCACTCAAGGACCCACAAAGGGCCTCATATGCCTCTTAAGAGTACCCCTTTGTTGGCGTGCCTGAGGCAGCATGCCTCAGGACAGATGCCCTTTTCAAGCATGGATCCTGCTGGTGACATCAGTGGGCAGGGCAAACCACAACACCACAGAGATGGTAACAGAGTCTCACAGCAGGAACAAAAATCAGCTTACTGACAACTATTCCAGTAGACACTCAGTCCAAAAACGTCTCAGGGTGGATGAATACTTGCTGTCAGGACAGACACCCTTTTCAAGTGTGGCTGCTGCTGCTGATATCAGTGGGTAGGACAAACTGCACCATTGCGGATATGGTAACAAAGTCTTACAGCATGAACAAAAATCAGCTTACTGACAACTATTCCACCAGATATTCAGTCCAACAGTGTCCAACAGATGCTCTTTTCAAGTGTGGCTCCCACTGATGATGTCAGTGGGCAGGGCAAACCGCACTGCCGTGGAAATGGTAACAAAGTCTCACAACAAGTATCAGCTTACTGACAGCTCTCTTTGGGATCTCTTTGGGATCTTGCCAGGTACTTGTGACTTGGGTTGGTCACTGTTGGAAATAGAATACTGGGAACATAAGAATTGCCGCTGCTGGGTCAGACCAGTGGTCCATCGCGCCCAACAGTCTGCTCACGCGGCGGCCCCCAGTGCACTAACCGAGACCAGCCTTACCTGTGTACATTCCGGTTCAGCAGAAACTTGTCTAGCCTTGTCTTGAATCCCTGGAGGGTGTTTTCTCCTAAAACAGACTCGAGAAGAGCATTCCAGTTCTCCACCACTCTCTGGGTGAAGAAGAACTTCCTTACATTTGTACATTTGTACATTTTAACTTTAGAGAGTGCCCCCTTGTTCTTTCCACCTTGGAGAGGGTGAACAACCTGTCCTTATCTACTAAGTCTATTCCCTTCATTATCTTGAATGTTTCAATCATGTCCCCTCTCAGTGTCCTCTTTTCAAGGGAGAAGAGGCCCAGTTTCTCTAATCTCTCATTGGGCTTGATTGATCTATAGTCTGTCCCATTATGGCAGCTCTTATGTTCTTATGATCTAAAACATTAAATGCTAGAGCAAGGACCAATGAAACAGCAAGTGCCACCCGGTTCCATAAAGAAGTTGATTTCATCTAGGAACTCTACCTCCCTAGCTTGCCCTGATATTACAGCTATCAAAATCAATAGCCTCTAACATCAGGGTTTGTAGATCATGCACTTTGTTGCTTAGACTATGTACATTTGTGTTCACTGCTTTCCATCTATATTTTATTGACTGTCTCGTCATTTGCATGTTTTTTATCTTGCTCTCCTATTTTGTTGCTGATAAATTTTTTGCTAAGATGGTTTATTTTATTTTTCTCATGATTGTCGTTCTCATGCTTTGGCTAGGGGTGACTTCCTGAACTCACCTACTTCTATTTGCCACCCTCTCTTTCTAGTTTAATTGCCTAGAAACTTACTTGTCAATATTCAGTCTATAGTAGTCAGCATTTTTTAAACGCTGATTGCTGCAGTCAGAATTAGCCCTGGGTATTCAGTGCCAAGACATGTATGGGCAGAGGCCCTGATTATTCAGGGGTAATGCAACATGTGCTGGCAACCAGAGCTTATATAGGTCCCATCTTAAACTAAGCAGAGACCCGCATAAGTTGAAGCACGTTTTCCAATTCCACCCTCCCCTGGTCCTAATCCCTTTCTTCCTCCCTCATAGGCAAATTAAAGCTGGACCCACCTTCACAGACTCTCCCCCCTCCCCGGCCCATCTCAAAACTCCCTGATAGTTTTAGGGGGTTATTCAGGCTTGAGTGATGTTCATTTGTTCCTGCCTGCTGCAAGTTCAGCAGTGATCTTTGTTTCCTCATCAGTTAAGAACATAAGAAGTTGCCTCTGCTGAGACAGACCAGAGGTCCATCTCGCCCAGCGGTCCGCTCCCGCGGCGGCCCATCAGGCCCATTGCCTGAGCAGTGGTCCCTGACTATTTCTATAACCTACCTCTACTCCTATCCCTGTAACCCACGTCTATTCTTATCTGTACCCCTCAATCCCTTTGTCCTCTAGGAACCTATCCAAACCTTCTTTGAAGCCCTGAATTATTGAGTATCATAATGCCCCAATACTTGAAAATAATTTTGAATTGGTAACAACTGGGTGTCTCTTTGTTACATATCGTAATCTACCCCTACTGTAGAGTAGATTATCTGTGGCAGTGGGAGTAAACTGGTTGGATTCTGTGTAGTCTTCTTAGATGCTTTAATTGCAGCCAGTTTCTGTTTTGAATTTGGTCAACTCCTCTCAATTGATGAATTACTAAATGTAATACTAACCATGTGTATTGGGAGGTATATGTAAGATATACAAACTATGGGGAAGGTGGGTGAAGGATAGGAAATTAAAGTCAGTAAAGAAAGAAACTAATAGTATATCAGTTTTAGGATCAAATAGCTCAGCTGGGTAGAGGAAAGTCTTTTTTCTGTAAAAGATAGATTATGACAAAGTCAAATTAAGGCAAGGTCAGCCAGATTTCTAAGAAAGCAGAAAGAAAGTGAAATACAGATAAGAGATCATTTTAGGATCCATAAATCAAACAAAACACACAATTTGGAAATATATCAATTCAGAAGGCTTTGCTGTCATGCTTGCAGTGCTTCAAATAACACGAGTACTCTTCAGGAATTCCAGCTACCCAGGAAGCAGCCCCTCTCTTAAGGATATTCAGCCCATGATGGTAAGTAGCATCTGAGCCGCTCACAACATGGGCTTACTGGGTCAGACTAATGGTTCATCTAGCCCAGTATCCTGTGTTCACGGAGGCCAACCCAAGTCACAAGTACCTGGCAAAAACCCAAATAGTAGCAGCATTCCATACTATCATCCCATGTCTGTCTCAATAGCAGACGATGGACTTTTCCTCCAGGAATTTGTCTAAACCTTTTTTAAAACCATCCTCTGGCAACGTGTTCCAGAGCTTAACTATTCTCTGAGTGAATAAATATTTCCTCGTATTGGTTTTAAAAGTATTACTCTAACTTCATCAAGTGTCCCCCTAGTCTTTGTAAATCTTGATGCAGTAAAAAATTGACTCACTTGTACTCGTTCTAAACCACTCCATCATATCTCCCTTCAGCCATCTCTTTCCCAAACTGAAAAGCCGTAACCTCTCTAGTCTTTCCTCAAATGAGAGGAGTTCCATCCCCTTTATCATCTTGGTCACTTTTCTTTGACCTTTTTCTAGTGCCGGTATATCTTTTTTGAGATAAGGAGACCAGAACTGAACACAGTACTCAAGGTGAGGTTGCACCTGCACGTTAACTTGATGCCGGCCGATATTGAGATCAGCACCCAGCTAACTTCACCACGTAATGTTAGGGCAGCTGTTTTGCTGTACAAATTTTATGCAGTTACTTAGCTAGTTAGCAGGTTGAGAATCGTTGCTCCCCTCTCTTTCCCACCCCGTCCCTGTTGCATGCACGCCTTCACTTCCCCCTCCATACCTCGAGTTCTTTGCCGGCATGAGTAGCAGCTCCAACCTGCTGCTTGTGCTGTCCTTGGCGCTCCCTCTGATGTCTTTTCCTGGTCCCATGACCAGGAAGTGACATCATAGGAAGAGCCAAGGCCATCATGGGCAGCAAGTTGGAGATGCTGTTTGCACCTGGAAAGTTAAAGAGATACGGGGGAAGGAAAGGAGCATGTGGCGGGGAAGGAGCAGGGTGGTGGAGAAGAGGGCACCTTGTACACTTGATACGCCACTGCTAACCAGCTAAGTTCAGCCATGCCTCACCCCTACCCTGCCCCTTACCTAGCTGGTTAGAGGATGGCAAGTTTGCAGGGATATTCAGCGCCATTAATTTGTTAAGGGCCACTTATATTCCCCGGATAGCCTGAAGCAAATCATTTAAATGGCCAGAAGCCTTTAATGCATACCAGATAAAATGGAAACCGATTACTATTCAGTAGCAGTGCTTTAGTTTAAAATCTGTTGTAAAATCTTCCATACTGCTGTGCTGGCTTGAAGAAAACAAGTGATGTTTGATCTTAAAACTGCTCCAAGATGGGCCATGACCAGGGGTGTCAAAGTCCCTCCTCAAGGACTGCAATCCAGTCGGGTTTTCAGGATTTCCCCAATGATTATGCATGAGCTCTATTAGCATACAATGAAAGCAGTGCGTGCAAATAGATCTCATGCATATTCATTGGGGAAATCCTGAAAACCCGACTGGATTGCGGCCCTCGAGGAGGGACTTTGACACCCCTGGCCTATACCTTTTGAGTCTTGAGCAGCAGTTACATCCCGAGGTAGGGCAAAAAGAGAAGGAAGCATGAACTAAATAGCTTTAATTTTCACATCACATGTGAAAGCAAGCCTGAAAGGAAGGTAGAGAAATATTTGAGGTGTGGTAGACCATCCAAGTTCTATACCAAAGAAATTCAAGTTTTAGGAAGAGCTATTTGCAGTAAACATAAGAATTGCTGCTGCTGGGTAAGACCAGTGGTCCATCATGCCCAGCAGTCCGTTCACGCAGCAGCCCTCAGGTCAAAGACCAGTGCTCTAAATGAGTCCAGCCTCATCTGCGTACATTCCAGTTTATCAGGAACTTGTCCAACCTTGTCTTGAATCCCTGGAGGGTGTTTTTCTCTATAACAGACTCCGGAAGAGCGTTCCAGTTTTCTACCACTCTCTGGCTGAAGAAGAACTTCCTTACGTTTGTACAGAATCTGTCCCCTTTCAACTTTAGAGGGTGAGCAGAATGCTAGGAATGATTAAGAAAGGGATCACAAACAGATTGGAGATGGTTATCATGCCGTTGTACCGGGCCATGGTAAAATAGCTCTGTTGCTCTGTTTTAACACTTTGCCCATATGCTTTAAATGACTAAACCCATAAACTCCTAATGTTAGGATATGGATGTTTTCACTAATATCCTTCCAGAGGCTGTCTTTCCTTTGTAGATTTTGAAGTTCTGAGGGAAAACCACAGGGAAGCCACTGATTACAGCAAGAAAGCATAATTTCTGGAGAAAGGTACCTGGAATCCCAGGAAAGGATCTTCAGCTCCTTCAGAAACCTGCCTGTGTCCACACGTCCCCTAGATATAATCCAGTTTAATGGCTTAAATTTTGTACTATTCATACTTAATTCCAATAAAGAAGAGGAAACTATAAAATGAACAGACCAAATGTTGGCTCAGCTTTCAGGTCTCTAAATCCATTAAAAAATAATTGTTTGGATAGAAGAAATACTGTTAAATAGGGTTTTTAGCTGAGCTGAAAATGAATTATGCAGCTCCAGATCAAGAGCAGCCAGAACTGGAAAAAAAACCCCACTTGCCTAGCATGGGATGAGCAAGGTCATATGCAAATTACATAAAAATAAAGTTTAAAAGAATCTCCAGGAAGCAGACTATCTGGCATATAAATCACCAGCTTGACTATCAGCAATAACCATTCCATATCCAGATAAACTATACATTTAGCAGTGGCACTGAGCACACGACACTTACAGTAAAAACTCATTAACACGTGGGGAACATATCTTCGTGACTGTGCGTTAAGCAGACCACACAATAATGAAGATCTTCTAAGCAAGTTTTTGACTTCACACATCGCATATGCTCGCCCTCACCTTGTCTTACCACAATGACAACAGAGACTGAAAAAGGAAATACAGGATGAAGTTGTGTCTGACTGCTTCTTGTCAGAAGTTAGTAAGTGAGAAGGCTGGGGATTCTTTATTTGTTTTTACTATTTATAGCTCTATAGTTTTACATACCACAAAAAAAGGTGATAACAGGAGATTATGAAAATTATTAGAAGGAAATAAAATCTATTTAAAGTAACAATATTCATCTAAAATTAACAGGAAATACAGGATCCGAGAATAACTATGGTTCAAAAGCAAAACTAACAAAAAGCATGTCATCCAGACACAATTTATACAGCCAGCCCACTACAGCATTAGGGACTAGTTTAGAACAATTACAACTTCTGTTGCCTTTAAGAAACCGATCAATTGTTTTTGGGTCATAAAATTGATGCATTTTACAAGTCCTTCAAAGGAAATTAAACATATACAAGGAAATCTTAACAAAAAGGAAGGACCCAGAGCTATAACCCTGGGTTTCAACCTTAAAAATTCTTGGTGACAGTTTTGAGAAGCCCTAGATAAATAAGGAAAATCTTTTCTTTACATTACATTACATTACGGATTTCTATTCCGCCTGTGCCTTGCGGTTCTAGGCGGATTACAATATAGAAATTATCTGGGCAGTTCCAGTAGAATTACATTTCAGGATAAGGGTAAGTTACAGGAACAGTAAAGGATTATGATACTTCAATTTCACAGAAGATAATACATATCACAGAAGATAATACATATAACAGAATATAATACGTGTCAACTGAATCAAGTTAAATCGGGTGTAGTGTAAAAGAGTTACAGTACATTCTGGATCACAGACAAAGAGATACTATAGGTGGGTGTTTCAAAGGCGTTGATTGGGGACTCATTGGGTGGTAGTTAGAGTGATGGGAGATATTTTTTGAACAGTAGTGTTTTTATTTCTTTACGGAACTCTTTTATGTCTGTTGTTTTGGTCAGAAGTTTTGAGATGTCAGAGTCGATTTTAGCTGCCTGTGTCCCCAGAAGGTTGTCGTAAAGTTTCTTAAGACGAGTACCGTTGGGAGGTGGGTAGGTGAAAAGGTTATTTTTGACCTCAAAAACATCTTACTCATATAGCAGACATAGGTAGAAGAACGCTTTTTTGTTTGGGGGACCCCACAAGCTCTGCCCCCAGACCACGCCCAATCTCCGCCCCAGACCCTGCCCCATAATAGTACTAATTGTAATACCATTTTTCCCCATTCATTTTTCATATATACACACACAATATAATCTTATTAACGATACATAATGGTTAACCACAAAATTAAACTACGCAAAGCACACTGTATGTTTCTCAACATTCATTCCTTCCAGGACACCTGGCATTGGTCACATAGGCAGAACACAGATAACCCTTATGCAAATACAGAACCACAAACTAAAAGTACTAATATATACAAGCAAAACCCTAAGATGCAGTACAACCCCCAGAGAAATAGAAACAAATGCATTTATTCCTGAACAGTGCAAAACATAGACAGCAGATGACTGCACTGGATGACTGCACACAAACTACAGCTCAACACATCAAAAACCGAACTTCTCTGGATACACAAGGATTCCTGCACATACCCCCGCCCATCTTTCTCCTGGGGAAATGAAACCCTTACAGCCAAAGACAACGTCCGCAGCTTAGGAGTGATTCTTGACTCTAACCTATCGCTCTCCAAAATTAGTGTCTGTATTACCTACGACAGCTAAAGTCCATCCGTGCTTACTTCTCAGAGAACAGTTTTGCCCAGCTACTATATGTGTTTGTGTTATCCCGCTTAGACTGTTGCAACACACTACTAGTAGGCTTACCCGCAAAAACTCTCTCCCGTTTCCAAGGCGTGCAAAACGCTGCAATCCGACTCCTGAAAACCTGGGCTTCCACGACCACGTCACCCCTGCACTAAGATCCATGTGTTGGCTGTCTATCCGAAAACGATGTGTCTTTAAAGCCCTGGTTCTAGCTTTCAAGACATTCCACAAGATGACATCAAGCTACATAGCATCAAAGCTACAAATTTATGTTCCGAATCGATCATTGAGATCCCAAGCAGAAAAATAGCTAACCATTCCACCCGGTCGCTCACTCACATCTGAAACAGCCTGGAAATGCTCTCATACCCAGATTATGGCACACTATCCCCTCATCTGTCAGATATTTAAACAGTCTATGGAACTTCAGGAAGGCCGTGAAAACCTTCCTCTTTACAAATCTAGCTCTTTAGCTTACATCTGCATCCCTGACTGACCTTTACGTCAGACCACCGGATCAAAAATCCACCATACTTCAATGATGCACAAACCTACAAAGCTATCTTACCTATGTTATGCTATGTCCATATGGGAAATGATGTAATTTAAACCACCATAGACTATGGGGTTCATAATTAAAAAAAAAAAAAAAAATCTAAAAAGTGTCTTAAATGGCTACTTGGACGATCAAAAAGCCTGATCGTCCAAGTACACATAACCAAAGCTGGTTTTTAGACGTATCTAAAACCAGCTTAGGCCTTTCCCCTGCCTCTAGACGCACAGAGAGAAAAGAGGCATGTTTAGAGGAGGGGAAAGGGCGGGCGGTGGGCGGGAGGTAGGCCGACCTACACCTAGGTGTACAACACATATAACCAAAAAGATTGACAGGTTACCTAGTCGGCACTTAGACCTTTTTGACTTAGACGAAGTCAAACCAGGTCTAAGTGCTGAAAAAGGGGCCGCTGAGCTGATGGCCGCTGGCGCGATCAGTTCAGCAGCCCGGCAACCTACCCACCGCAGCCATCGCGGCAGGAGAGATGCCTCATCTCCCCTACCGCGATGCGATCACCCCTCTGCTCGAACTGCTGCAACCCCGGCAGGAGAGATTGGGCATCTCTCCTGCCGCAGATTGTGGCAGAACGGGTACAGGAGTAATCGCATCGAGGCAGGGGAGATGGCCAATCTCTCTTGCCACGATACATCACCCCCCCCCCGATGATATTGGGGCAAGAGGGAGCTCAAGCCTTCTTGCCCCGTCGAACCACGATCCCCCCCCCCGATGACATCGGGGCAAGAGTGAGCTCAAGCCCTCTTGCCCCATGGCAGCCGTGGCACCCCCGACGATATCGGGGCAAGAGGGAGCCCAAGCCCTCTTGCCCCGGCGATCATGCCCCCCCCCCGACTCGATATGGCCAGGAGGGAGCTCAAGCCTTCTTGCCCCGTCGAACCACGATCCCCCCCCCGATGACATCGGGGCAAGAGTGAGCTCAAGCCCTCTTGCCCCATGGCAGCCGTGGCACCCCCGACGATATCGGGGCAAGAGGGAGCCCAAGCCCTCTTGCCCCGGCGATCATGCCCCCCCCCCGACTCGATATGGCCAGGAGGGAGCCCAAGCCTTCCTGGCCACGGCAACCCCCCTTCCGACACGAATGGGCCAGGAGAGAGCCCAAGCTTTCCTGGCCCCGGCAACCCCCTCCGATTGGATTGGGCCAGGAGGGAGCCCAAGCCCTCCTGGCCCCGACGACCCCCCTACCCCCCACCCCCCACTACAATACTGGCAGGAGGGATCCCAGGCCCTCCTGCCCTCGACACAACCCCCCTCCCCCCAACGACCACCCCCCCTGAATCCCCGATCGGACCCCCCCACTGACCCACGACCCCCCCCAGCCAACCCCACAACCCCCCACCCCCACCCCTTCCCCGTACCTTTAATGTTGGCCAGACGGACGGGTGCCAAGCCCGCCCGTCCGGCAGGCCAGCCCGGTCCAGAATGGGGCCGAATTGGCCCAGGCGGCAGAAACCCCGCCCACAGGTGGGGCCTGAGATGCCTGGGCCAATCAGAATAGGCCCGGGAGCCTTAGGCCCCTCCTGTGCTCTCCTAGACCACCAGGGATCAAATTTTGGGGGAGGCCACGGCCCCTGTGCCCCCCCCCCCCTGTTCTGGCACCTATGATAGCAGAAATACAAACAAAAACAGTATTTCTTTCAGGTTCCAACACAAAAGTAGTGATCAGGATGTGTCTCTGGGTGATAAGTTCCAAAGAAGATTCCAGAAATTCTGTTAGATTTAGTGCTGCACTCTTTCCTTGCTGTTGAAATTGAAAATCTGATTGATTCGCTAACTTAACTAGAAAATTGGCTTCAATTATGAATTTTAACAAGCTCATAATTGAAAAAAAAAAAAATTAATTAATTGGGCAATAGGTACCTATCTTCTTAAACGTGATTCTATAAAAGATAGATACAGATTTGAACTTACTGCAGGATGCCTCAGCGCATCCCACAGTAAGCCCTTTTAAGCTATGGTAAATGTGTCCTAGCACTTACCACAGCTTAAAAAAGGGGCCCTAGCTGCATAAACACAAGGTGGCATTCAACATGGAATAGCATGGGCAGAGCATAGGTAGGACTGACATTTATAAGTACAAACACTGTAAATTTGCCCCTAGGTGCACTAGTTCCTTGATTCTGGTACCTAAGTGATGGCACCCAGTTATAGAATTGCTGCATAAACAGATGAATTTCTCTTTTGTCTAGTCGAACTCATCAGCTAAACATAAGAACATAAGAATTGCCACTGCTGGGTTAGACCAGTGGTCCATCGTGCCCAGCAGTCCACTCACGCGGCGGCCTTTAAGTCAAAGACCAGTGCCCTGAGACTAGCCTTACCTACGTATATTCTGGTTCAGCAGGAACTTGTCTAACTTTGTCTTGAATCCCTGGAGAACAGCCTCCGGAAGAGCGATCCAGTTTTCTATCACTCTCTTGTTGAAGAAGAACTTCCTTACGTTTGTACGGAATCTATCCCCTTTTATCTTTAGAGAGTCCCCTCTCATTCTCTCTACCTTTGAGAGGGTGAACAACCTGTCTTTATCTACTAAGTTTATTCCCTTCATTATCTTGAATGTTTCGATCATGTCCACTCTCAGTCTCCTCTTTTCAAGCAAAATTTAGCCAGTGAGTGACAAAGAGGCGGGTACATATTCAAATCTGTAATGTTGCCCAGCTAATACCAAACATGAGCCAGATAAACCCTTTCAATATCAAACTCCACAAATAAGTAAATAAATTATGTAGTAGAGAGTAAAACTGTAATGAACGTATGAATAAATGATAATAAACAAGGCACCAAAGCAGTGTGACAAGATGGTGGCTGTAGCCATGAGGATGCTGGGCTGTATAGAGCAGTGTATCACAAACTGTATACCAGGGTACACTATTGTGCCTCCTGAGATTACAGGTGTGCCGCGACACTGGGGAGGAGGAGAGGTGCCAGATGACTGCCTACGGGACATGCCTCTCATGGCTGGTCCAGCCCTCTTCCCTGCTGGCACACTCAGGACCCATCTGGAGGGCCTTTGCGCATGCGCAGATGTCGACGTGATGATGCTACACATGCACGTGATGTCATCACAGCGACGACCACGCACTTCTGGATGCCTTGAGCTGTGGCCACTACATTCAGTGTGTCGCGGCTCGAGAAAGTTTGTGGGACATTGGTATAGAGAGAGGCATAACCAGCAGAAGAAAGGAGGTGTTGATGCTCCTGTACAGGTCATTGGTGAGCTCCACTTGGAGTATTGTGTTCAGTTTTGCAGGCTGTATCTGGCGGTCCAGAGGAAAGCAACAAAAATGTTAGGGGGTTTGCACCAAAATAAGTATGAGGAAAGGGGTGGTATAATACAGACATTTAAATATTTGAAAGGTATTAATATAACACCGAATCTTTTCCAGAGAAAAGAAATTGGTAAAATTAGAGGACATAAATTGAGGCTGAGAGGTGGTAGATTTAAGAGTAATGTTAGGGAATTCTTTTTTACAGAGAGGATGGTGGATGCCTGGAAAGCCCACCTGAGGGGAGGTGGTGGAGAGGAAAACTGTGATGGAATTCAAAAAAGCGTGGAATGAACCCAGAGGATCTCTAATTAGAATATGAATGGCAAACTTTCACAGCCTGAATTCTGCAAAGGAGATGATTTGGATAGGCTGGAGTGAGCTTCAATGGCAACTCCAGTAGTTGGAACCTAAGGATAGTACCAGATAGACTTTTAAGGTCCATGGTCCAGAAATAACAAAGAAAAAGACATTTTAATTTTAATCATGAAATTGTAATGCATGTAATTGCAGGGCAGACTGGATGGACTATTCAGGTCTTTTATCTGCTGTCATTTACTATGTTACTACCGTGTTTCCCTGAAAATAAGCCAGTGTCTTATATTAATTTTGGGTCCAAAAAAGGCATTAGGGCTTATTTTTAGGGGATGTCTTTAGGAGGCCTTGGAGTGGAGGTATGGCAGGTCTCACTGGGGTGGGGGTTGCTGAATCGACGAGTGATTTTTTTTCAGCGAATTGGGCAGGGATGGAATCAGGGAGTGTTGGGGACATTCGGGTGGGGGGAGGGAGAGGCTTCGGGGGTTGATCTTAACTAGGGCTCATTTTTGGGGTAGGGCTTATATTAGGAGAATCTTTAAAAATCACGCTAGGGCTTATTGTCGGGATAGGTCTTATTTTCATGGAAACAGGGTATGTATGCAAACTCACCAACTGAAATGGCCAGACAGAAATTAAGACTGAACTTACTCAAGATAAGTACATAAAAAGTACAACCACCTTACTCTGTCACAGCTGTTATGATGGCAGCCAGAAAACAGAGCAGAAGCAAGCCCTGCACTTTCCTGCTCAGTGGAAACTAAGGACCAAATGCTTTGAAGAATGAGGCAAGTGTTCACCTACCTTGTTTTTTTGTTAGGTGCTGTTGACTCGTGTTCCTATGGATAGGAAAAAGGTCTTTAACTAACTGCAGCTCCCTAGGGAGTTCATTACAGATCACAGGACCAACTCTGGAGAAACTCTGCTGCCATTGTCAGCCAATTTGTGTGAACTGATGTCTATAAGACTGGACAGGTAGCAAATTACATATAAAACATTAATAAGGTAAGCCATGAAACAATATGAGAAGCTTGCCACAGAGAGAAAACTAATAGTAAAAACAAGGAAGTCACGTGGGTCACTAGCAGGGTAATTCTATAAAGTGGCACATGTATAAAATGCCACAGTTCTACCTTTATGCTAGTCTGTAAATATCTGCATATCTTACATATAGGACATACACATGGGTGAATCTGGATCATGGTTGGGACTTATATGCATAACTTTATACAATACTAAGAGCGTGAATCATAAAGTAAAGGCAAAATGCATTTATTGGCTTTAATAGAAGTAACTGTGAGCAATTGAACATATCACTTTTCCACATAGTCCCCTTGCAAGATGACACATTTATTGTATTGTTCAACTAGCTTCTGCATTCCTGCAGAGAAGAAGTTTTTCGGCTGCTCCCAAATTCAGGTGAGTGCCGCTTCCTTTACTTCATCATCAGAGGTGAATCTGCGACCTCGCAGTGTCTCCTTCAGTAGACCGAGGATGTGATAATTGCTAGGTACCAGATCCAGGCTGTAAGGAGGATGTGGAAGACGGTCATACCCAAGCTGTTGCACTGTCTCTTTTGTCTCTGTTGCATTGTCATGGTGCAGCAAGACTGTTTTGAACAACAGTCCTCTTCTTATGCTGCAGATTGCAGGTTTAAGTTCATTTCACAGCAATGCACAGTCATTTTCACTATTCACTGCCCGTGCTATGTCCATATTGAGTCAGTATCCGACGGTGAATTGCCACAGGTTTCAAAGAGCAGCGCGGGACCGAGCAGGGAGCATGAATAGCTCAGTTCTGTGGGGTGCGCCGTGAAATTGGAGGCAGCGGCTTGGAACAGGGCAGGAACGTGGGAACATCACTCCTGCCCCACACACCGCTTGACCACTAGGGATTAAAACCTGCAAAAAAGGTATGCATGGGTGGGCAGACAGGCGGGGGGGGGGGGGGTAGGGGGGAGTTTAAAAAATGGTTAGGTGGCCGGGACTGGAGACGAGAAGGATCCCTCCTGTCCCGGCCTACCAGAAGCCTGCATGAAGTCCAGGAGGTGGTCGGGTGATGACCTGAATATAGAACGAGACCCCCATTTTTGGGCCATTTTTTTGGCCCAAAAATCTCATCCTATATTCGAGTATATACGATATATCCCAGTTCAGTGCAGATAACATCCAAGAGCCAGATATAACCAAGAGCATACAATAGACACAATCAAAAATAGTCAAAACAAAATACAGACAAGTTGCACTAATAGAAGTGATTAGATGAATACATGTATGTTAAAATCAATATAAAATTTTGAACTGAAAAAAAAATAGTCAAAACAGATCAGATAACATTTTGCAAAATATATTTATGAAGTGAATATGTTTTTACACTCACCTAAAATCCCCATAAGATGTAGAAAGCAAACAAAATGTCAAAGAGTTTGTCCCACATTTGCACTGCCCGGAATGAAAACAATCAATCCACTTAATGTAGCCTAGTCCTACCTCTTAGGCTAAGTGTTTTTTTTTTTTAATTGTATACCGCTAAATACTTATGTCAATAGCGATAAATCAAATAATAAATCAAATCCAATCCAATGGTTATATGGATGGACATGACTTAGTAGGGGAGAGTCAATGTGGATTTAGTAATGAGAAACCATAAAACCTTACTTCAACCTGTGCAAGTACATATGCCTGTCTGTACCTCATATAACCTATACTGTATATGTAGAATTGTAACCTGTTCTGGGCTCTTTTGGGAGGATGGGCTAGAAAATTGATTAAATAAATAAATTAAGTCATGCCTCACTAATCTTTAAAGTTTAAGGGGTCCTTTTACTAAGGGGCTGTGGTAATATGAACAAGGAGCATGGATAGAGGAGAGCCACATAGTGGGTTAAGATGATCAGAATATAATATTTTATTAAAAGGTACCAGGATCGGAGAGGGCGGAGCTTACCTAAGATGGCGGGTTTAAGCAAAGCAGAGATGCTGTCGGCAGGAGAAGCGCGTTTCCTAATTTACCCGATGGTAAAAAGAAAATCAAAACGCCGGGTTTTCCCGGGAGAATCACCATTGCCAGCCTTTGTGGAGCATAGTGCCTGAACTCAAATACCGGAAGAATTCCTGGCAGGAGGAAGCACGCTGACTGAGGTGTGTGGCCACTCCATTCAGGACACCACTCTATCCCCGTAGGAGCGGAGCCCACCAGCACGTCCTGAGTAGACGGAGGCGCAGTTGGAGGTAGGGCTGGGCCGAGATGCTCCCCTGATGCACCACCAGAGCGGGGAATCCGAATCTGAGCGGTTCCAGGAGAAAAATCCAACATTGTCGGTGGGGGAAGTGGATACAACACACGGTGAGGAGACTATAAAGATTTCAATGGTAGCTGCTGCTCAAGTAACTGTGATTGCAGGGGAGCCCAGGATAGAAATTGCTTCTCTGCAGAGACCTAAAGTCTTCACAATAGAAACGATATGGGAGGCTATATCTAATCTTCAGTCTTCTTTGGGCAGTCAAATGCAGCAATTATCCAACCAGTGTACTTCAGTGCTATGTGAACATTTGGAATTGAAGAACAAAATCTCAAGCCTGGAAAGCAAGTCGATGGACTGTGATACCAGGCTGAAATCTTTGGAGGCACAATCCCTAGTCTGGATAAAGACAGTGGAAATTTGCACTTCAAGTATGAAATGCTAGAAAATGCAGTTAGAAGGTATAATCTTAGGGTTATAAACTTCCCCAAAGTAGTGTCTATTTCTGCATTGGATATGTTTAAAAGGTATTTAAAAGAAATTTTGAAAGTACCTGAGACATCATATCCGCCTATATCCAAAATTTATTACCTGCCTAATAAGGTAAAATCTCAGAGTCCTAATCAGCAGAATGTTTCTGCTGATAGTTTGGACTTGACTAATTTCCTGGAGAGGTCGGAAATGGATGTCCACGTACCAGCAACATTACTTGTTTCTCTTGCTATTGATTCGGACAGGGAATGGTTGCTAAAACTATTTTTTACGATATAGAGAGGTTTCCTTTATGACTTATAAAGTGAGAATGTACCCAGATGTATCTAGGCCTATCCAGAAAAGGAGAAAACAGTTTTTGCTTTTAAGACTGCAGGCCTTGCAATTAGGAGCGACTTTCGTTCTCCGCTACCCTTGCAAATGTGTATTAGTATATCAGCAGAATAGATATGTTTTCTACGAGCCGCAGCAATTATCTAAGTTTATTGTTACTAAAGGTCAGATAACATCATCACCGTGAGGATTAGATCCAATAGTTCTGCTCAATGATAAATGGTTCTGGGACTATCAAGCCGAGTCTTTATTTTCCTTTCTCTTTTTAGTTCCTTATGATGTTTCTCAGTCATTTTTCTAGCTCCGTTCTCTGTAATTGTGGACTAACCATACTTTGATAAGTTGTTATTACCTTAAAAGTAGGGATCCATGTGTTTTTGACCCTTTACGATGAAAACTGATTTCAGTTCATTGTATTTTTTTCTTTATGACTGATATTGTTGTCAAATGTTTGAAAATTATAAATAAAGGAAAAAAAAAAAAGGTACCAGATAGGGGGGTCCAGTTCAGTTCACAAGTAGGGAAAGAAATAATATTAAGCTAGTCTCTAGATATAAGAATGTCTTCTTGTGACCTGGTCCTGCAGATCCACGACATGCAATATCTTTCAGCAAGGCAGCATACTCCTCTTGACTCTGGTCTGGGTCTCCAGAGATACCAGTAAAGTTTTTAACAAATAACCTATGCCAGCCAGCCTCCATGCAGTTCAAGAATAGAGTTTTACAAAGTTCCAAGTTAAACTTGGTCTATCTGGGCGTCAAAGTTGCAGTTCATACATATGTAGTAGAGGCATACGCAGTGGTGTTTCACGGCTTCCCTCTGGGCCACCTCAACCAAGCTGGTGGTTCTGCCATTATGACAGAATGTCATTATGGAGCTTTGTAGCCTCCTATAGACTTCCTCAAAAGGTGTTAAGCCCTTAATGCACAATTAACATGCCCCAACAGGCTACTGCAAAACATATTAAATTATTTTGCATTAATTTATCTGTTAGTGCGTAGTAACCTGCGCATTACGTATTTTAAAAAATATTTTTGGGAGGTGATATGTTATGGGTAGAGAGTGGTTGCAGAAGCATTAACTAACTAGCATGTTCGAAGTAGCTCACACTAACAGGTTAATGCAGGGTTAATATGGGAGTACTTTATGTCTCCTAAATAAGAGTCAGTAAGGCCCATATTTTATAAACAGTGCCTTAACTTAGGCACTTAAGTTAAGCCAAAATGACATTTAAAAGCGTTCCAATGAAAATTCAAGGTGCCTATCAGTAGCTAAAAAAATGTCACCGGAATTGTGCCTCTGGAGGTGCTATACTAGGGTTACCAGATGTCCGGAATTCTTCAGACATGTCCTCCTTTTCGAGGACATGTCCGGGGGTCTGGATGGCTTTTCAAAACCCGATACTTTGTGCGAGTTTTGAAAAGCTTCCCTCTAAATCACATCGGGCAGGAGAAAATCATTAAATGGTGCCATGATATGATTGACATGCGATCAGTGGCAGCTTATAAAGCATCCACCGCAAATGGTGCCGTTTAAAGAATCTGGGCCTCAGTACACCTGCATTTAAGTTCTTGCGGGCATTGCACAGTAATGGCAACATAGCACATGGCCTGTAAAAAATAAAAAAATTAAAATGTTTTTAAAAAGTGCCATATTAAATCTAGGCTTAGCTTTCAGGAAAATCCCGCTTTAGAATATGCTAAACCCAAATTTTAATGCACTTTAGGGAAGAGGATGGTGATGTTATTTGATGTACTGCCTTTCATGCAGTTATAATCAAAGCAGTTTACATAATAAGTACAGGTACTTTAGTAAAAGGACCCCTAAATAAATAAATCTATTTGAAAAAATAATAGACCACATTTTAAAAAACCTATGAAAAACAAAAGTTATAATGAAATGAAAACACTTTGCTTACACACTGTCAATTGCTGGGTGGTTTCAGCACTTGGATAGCTGTGTTTGCTGGAAATTACAGCAGAGTAGGCTCTGCACAATATTGGGCTCATAATTGAAATTTAAATATGTCTAAAAACCTAAAAGATAGGTTGTCCAATTGCCGATAATTATAACAGATTTTTAGACGTATCCAGGGACATCTTAGGCCTCTGAATCCCACTGTGCACCCAGAGCTGAAAGGGGTGTTTTTTGGAGGAGTGGTTAGGGTGGTATGTGGGCTGACCTAGACTTAACTGTCCTGCAGGGATAATCAAATGTTTGACAAGACTGCCTAGATGAAACTTATACATTGTGAGTTAGATCAGTGGTCCCCAACCCTGTCCTGGAGGACTACCAGGCCTGTCAGGTTTTTGGGATAGCCCCAATGAATATGGATGAGAGAGATTTCCATATAATGGAGGTGACAGGCATGCAAATCTGTGCCATGCATATTCATTAGGGCTATCCCAAAAACCTGACTAGTCTGATGGTCCTTCAGAACAAGGTTGAGGACCACTGTGTTAGATGATGTAAAGACAGGTATGAGTACCCAAAAGGTATCCAAAGTGACCAGAGAACCACTGCAGAGCTTTAGTAAAGACCCCCCCCCCCCCAGTGTTCACTGACCCCATTGCACCCCCACAAAGTTCAGAATAAAAACTTGCATACCTGCCTCCGGAACATCAGTACCTGGCATAGGAAAGCCTAGTAGAGCTGCACAAAGGTGGCTTAAGTAGTCTGGGGAGTGGGCTACTGAACCATACAGAAGAGGTCCCAAGCCCATAAGCCACTCTAACTACTATATTCATGGTGGAAAATGTGAGCACACCAACCCCCCAAACCCTACTGTACTGCCATATAAGTGCCACCTGCAGGCATAAGAGCTATTGGGGTTGTAGACAGGTGGGTATAGTAAGTTTTGGGGACTTTTGGGGGGGGGGCTCACAATGACCTAAAAGGGAGTTCTGTTGAGATGTTAATGTGGCACCCTTTTTGTGAAGTTCACAGCAGTGCCCTATAAGGTGCCCCACTGCTCTGTTGCCATGTCTGGGTGGCCAGTACATCACAATGTTGGCCCCTTCCATGTCCAAAAGGTGTTGTTCTGGGCATTTAGAACTTGGACAAATTTTTGGTTAAGAATGTGGTAATCAAATGCCTGGACATACAGATAGACAATTTTTGAAAAAAAATATTTTGGATGTACTTTTTGAGAATGGACATTTTGCAGCTGCCAACTTTGGTTGACTAGCACCCTATTTCCAAATCAGACTTTGATGTTTCTTTTGATTATGCCCCTCCACGCCGTTAGTATGTGTCAAGAGATTCCCTCAAGGTTTTAGAGTTAAGAGCAAACATTTCAGATCTGCAGAAAGGATCTGAAAAGTGAGTACCTTTGCATGTTAGCTCTTGGTACCCTCAGAGAGGTTTTCAGCTCTCTAGCTGGTTCCTTGTCTGGCAACTGCTTAGCTCCTAGGAGGTAGGTGTTACACAATGCTTAAGAATTCCATCTTTCCAAAAGTAATTCCTATCATCTTACATTTGGTGACTGTGAGTAATTAACCTCCTCAAGGAGAAATTGTCATCCTTTCTGGGATTTTATCTGTTATGTACTACCAGTCAGCTCCTGGAAGCAGGGACTGTGAAACAGCTGTAGTGGTCTTTGAAGTGCCTGTGAGTCTATGACTTAAACTGTTTTTAGATTATCTGCAAAGAAAACCCAAAAAGGATGGCAATGTGTTGGGCAGCCCGAGCTCAAGAATTAATTGTACAAACCTACACCTGCTCCTCCAATCCAATTCCCACTCACCTCCTCAGTGCTATCTTGCCCGCTGTCATCCCTCCTATCTGTCATATCCTCAACCTATCACTTTCCACTGCAGTTGTCCCTGATGCCTTCAAACATGCCATTGTCATACCCCTCCTCAAAAAACTCTCACTGGACTTCACATGCCCCCCAACTATCACCCCATCTTCTTCCTCCCCTTCTTATCCGCCGTTGTCTGGACTTCTTCTCCTCCCAAGCTATTCTAGATCCATTTTAGTCTGGCTTTTTACCCGCAGCACTCCATAAAAACTACCCTTACTAAAGTTTCCAATGACCTGTTCCTGGTTAGATTTTAAGACCTCTATCTATCCTCATCCCTCTTGATCTATCTTGATCACTACCTACTCCTTGATACGTTGTCCTCACTGGGATTCCAGGGTTCTGCTCTCTCCTGGTTTTCTTCCTGTCTCACCCATCACACCTTCAGTGTCTGCAATGATGGTTCCTCCTCCACAGCTATCGATTGCTATACCTCAATGCTCTGTCCTGGCACTGCTTCTTTTCTCAATCTACACTTGCTCACTTGGAGCGCTGATCTCTTCCCATGGCTTCCAGTATCACCTCTATGCTGACAACTCCCAAGATCTACCTGTCCGCACCAGATATCTCTACTGAAACCCAGACCAGAGTCTCAGTTTACCTGTCCAACATTGCCACCTGGATGTCTCACCGCCATCTAAAACTAAATATGGCTAAAATGGAGCTGATCATCTTCCCACCTAAACCCACCTCCCAGCTTCACCCATTCTCTGTCTCTGTGGACAACACTCTCATCCTCCCTGTCTTGTCTGCTCACAATCTTGGGGGTCATCTTTGACTTCTCTCTCTCCTTCCCCTCCCAGATGCAACATATCACTAAAACCTGCCACTTCTTCCTCTATAACAGTGGTCTCAAACTCTTGGCCCGGGGGTCATATGTGGCATGCTAGGTACTATTTTGAGGCCCTTGGTATGTTTATCATAATCACAAAAGTAAAATGAAACTGTTTCTTGATCATATGTCTCTTTAGCTATAAATTACAATATTATTATTAAGACTTAGCCAAAAGGAAAGATTTATAAACTATAAAGAGTTTTACTTCATGCAAAATTGTCATTTCTTTAATATGACATTAACTATTTTTTACTGAGGCCCTCCAAGTACCTAAAAATCCAAAATGTGGCCCTGCAAAGGGTTTGAGTTTGAGACCACTACTCTATAACAATACTAAAATCTGACACTTCCTCTCTGAGCACACTACCAAAACCGTTATCCACATCCTCATCACCTCACGCTTAGACTACTGCAACTCGCTACTCTCAGGACTTCCGCTTAATCATCTCACTCCCCTCCAATCTGTCCAGAATTCAGCTTCACGACTCATATTCTGTGAGAGCTGGTATACTCATGTTACCCCCCTCATAAAGTCACTTCGTTGGCTTCCCATCCGTTTCCGAATACCATTCAAACTCCTCTTACTAACCTACAAATGCATTCACTCGGCTGCCCCTCACTATCTCTCTTTACTTAACTCCCCCTATGTTCCTCCCGCGAGCTCTGCTCAGCTGCTAAGTACCTCCTATTTGTGCGCTTCTCTTCCTCTACCAACTCCAGACTCTGTCCCTTCTATCTTGCTGCGCCATATGCTTGGAACAAGCTGCCCGAATCCCTACATAAGAACATAAGAATTGCCGCTTCTGGGTCAGACCAGTGGTCCATTGTGCCCAGCAGTCCGCTCATGCAGCTGCCCTCTGGTCAAAGACCAGTGCCCTAACTGAGACTAGCCCTATAAGCGTACGTTCCGGTTCAGCAGGAGCTTGTCTAACTGTGTCTTGAATCCCTGGAGGGTGTTTTTCCCTATGACAGATTCCGGAAGAGCTTTCCAGTTTTCTACCACTCTCTGGGTGAAGAAGAACTTCCTTATGTTCGTACGGAATCTATCCCCTTTCAATTTTAGAGAGTGTCCTCTCGCTCTCCCTACCTTGGAGAGGGTGAACAACTTGTCCTTATCTACTAAGTCTATTCCCTTCAGTACCTTGAATGTTTCGATCATGTCCCCTCTCAATCTCCTCTGTTCAAGGGAGAAGAGGCACAGTTTCTCTAATCTTTTGCTGTACGGCAACTCTTCCAGCCCCTTAACCATCTTAGTTGCTCTTCTCTGGACCCTTTCAAGTAGTACCGTGCCCTACTTCATGTATGGCGACCAGTGCTGGATGCAGTACTCAAGGTGAGGGTACACCATGGCCCGATGCAGCGACATGATAACCTTCTCAGATCTGTTCGTGATCCCTTTCTTTATCATTCCTAGCCTCTGGCAGTGTTCGAGGCCCAGTTAAAAGTCCACCTCTTCAGGACTATTTTCAATTTCTAACTCCTCTCACCTTGGGTTCTGCATACTTAACCCTATGTGTCATGGCTGTCTGTCCATGTTAGATTGTACAGTGCTGTGTATCCCACCCAGGGTTGCAAAAGCAACAATCATTTATCCTTTCACGAGGAAACACTTTGAAAGTAACTAGTGGTATGTTTTAAATAAAATTTAACTAATATTTGTTCAGCCAATGCACAGTTAAGCTGGAGGTTGTGGTCAAGGTTAATAGCACAGCTGGGTTTAACAAACAGTTTAAATGAATTCCTAGAGGACAGCTTTATTACCAGCTATTATCCAGACTGCCCTGGGGAATGTTCTCTCTTATTTTTAGGAGTAAGCAACAAAGAATGAACTTCTCCATTAGAATCTGCTGGATACTTCTAAGTGATAGATTGACCACTGTTGGAGATAGGTTTATGTTTTTTATTTATATCCCGTTTTATACAAAGCAGATTCAAAAAATATATACGAGTAAATAATAAAATACACAGATACACACATTAAAAATACAGAACCATACAAATATAATACCATCTTAATAACCTAGACACAAATAAAATAAACATCAAAAATCAAATCATCGCATCATCTTATAGAATACTAACTCCATTACATTTTTCCCCACCACAACCTCTTTATATCATTTTTCTCGGCTTCCAAATTTCATGTGGCAAAACAAATGGGGGCTCATAATCAAAACTTAAACACATCTAAAAACCCACCCAAGTCATCACTTGGACAACCTAAAAGACAGATCGTCCAAGTGCCAATAATCAAACTGATTTTCTGGCACTCTTTCTTGAATGTATTTTTAGGTGTGTTGATGCTCTAGGGCAGGGGATGTCAAAGTCCCTCCTCGAGGGCCGCAATCCAGTTGGGTTTTCAGGATTTCCTCAATGAATATGCATGAGATCTATTTGCATGCACTGCTTTTCATTGTATGCTAATAGATTTCATGCATATTAGGGGAAATCCCGAAAACCCGACTGGATTGCGGCCCTCAAGGAGGGACTTTGACATCTCTGCTCTAGGGCTTACTGCAGTATTTGTAGTGCTGCCTTTTACCAGTTAGGTCCTTGTTGATGCTGGTATGGAATGTTAGATACGTCCCAAGTGACTTTTATAGAGCTTTGTATTACTTCACAATATGCCTAAAATTGAGGCATATTACTGTTTAATTTATTTGTGAGACACATTGCTGAAGGGCTAGAAGGAAAAGTTTGCCTTTTTGTGGATGAACATAAGAAGGTTGCCAACAGGGTGGATACCCTGGAGGGAGTAGAATCCATGAGAAAAGATCTCCAAAAATTAGAAGAATGATCAAAAGTCTGACTTAAAATTTAATGTGAAGCAGTATAGAATGATGCACTTGGAATGTAGAAAGCAGATGTACAAGATAGGAGGCGAGAGATTAACGAGCTCAAGAGAGGGATTTTGGGGTAATCACTTCTGAGGATCTCAAGGTGATGAAACAATGTGACAAGGTAATAGCCACAGCAAGAAGGATGCTAGGCTACATAAAAAAGGTATAACCAGCTGAAGAAAGGAGGTGTTGATTTCACTCTATAAGTCATTGGTGAGGCCCCACTTGGAGTGCTGTGTTCTGTTTGGAGGTCATATCTTATTAAGATATAAAAAGACTAGAAGTGGTTCTGAGAAAAGCAATGAAAATGGTATAGAGTTTGTACCAGAAGATATATGAGGAGACACTTGATGACCTGAAGATGTATACGCTGGAGAAAAGGAGAGATAGGAGTACTGTGATAGACATTCAAATATTTGAAAGGTATTATTCGACATACAAACCTTTTCCAGAGACAGGAGGCAGTAGAACTAGAGGTCATGAATTTAGGTTGCGGGGGAGCCGACTCAGGAATAATGTCAGTAGTTATGTAAAATACAGAGTAGCTATAAGCATATAGTTAAATTATAGGTGAATAATTAGGGAAAGCATACAGAGCATGACTCATCAAATTCTTTCCAGCTTCCCTGTGAGTATTTATGTATGTGTGTGTGCATGTCTGTGTTTATATCTGTAAGAAATGCTTATAGAGTAATATAATACAAAATTTTTGCTCAGGAAGAAAGATTTTTGGTCATATCAACTCAGTCTTTAGAGAGAGAGCACTCTATGCATCAGAGCTTACATTAGAGGATGCAAGAAAGGGAACTGCCCTGGAACCTACAGCTCCAGGGGCCTGCTGTGGTCCTTCACTTCTTCCCTTTCTCCTCCCCTGGTCCAAAATCCTCCCTCCACCCTCCTAGTCTAACTTCCAATGCATTTTCTTTACAGGATTCACTGGCATTGTAGCGATTCTGATGTGCTCTCTGTGCCAGCCACGGAACTTTCCCTCTGCCATACTTCATTCAGACCAAAACAGGAAGTTGTATCAGAGGAGGGGCAGAATGTAGTAGAGGGAAAGTTATAAGGCCAGTGCAGACCATGCTGGAGGCATAGAGGAACTCAGGGAAGTGGATGAGAGAGGCATGGGAAGACAATGCTGGAAAGGAGTGTGAAAATAAGAGAGGGACACTGCTACTTGACCAGCTTTAAATATCCAAAAGTAAGTTGGACCTTGGGGAGTAGGGAGACAGGCAACTAAAGAAATTAAGTTAAAATTAATTTTTGAAAGTCTCCTGGGCTAGATGGTTTATCCTCAAAATTTTATAATATAACATAACAGATTTCTAGACTGCATAGCCATAAGTTCAATGCGGTTAACAAAAGATTATGGTAGGAAAATACATGTTATAATACGAAGTATGTAAGGTCTAATTAGTCAGAAATTTTGAGAACAGAAACATTTTTAACAACATTTTTTCACTCACCTGTTGCACATTCTTACCAATATATTTAATTTGGTGCTACAAGGGGCGCTGTTCCTGCCCTCTATGATGAAACAAGAAGTCACATTGCTATCTAAATATGATAAGGACCCTACATCTTGCACTTCCTTCAGGCCAATCTCTTTGCTTAATCTTGATGTTAAATTATTAGTTAAAGTGCTGGTGAACAGAATGAATAATGCCATAGTAGATTTAGTCAAAGAAGACCAGTCTGGTTTCATCCTAGGAAGAACCACTGGAGATAATGGTAGGCAAACTCTGAATTTAATATATCATGTCCAGAAGCACAGAACACCCATAACATTCTTGGCGATAGATGCTGAAAATTTTTTTGATAGCGTGAACAGAATGTTCATGCATCACCCTTTATATAAGGGGATTTGGGCCTAACCTTTGCTTGGATTTCAGCTCTCTATTACATTACATTACAGATTTCTATTCCGCCATTACCTTTCGGTTCAAAGCGAATTACAAAAGAGTTATGGGAGAAGGGTTGCAAAGTTAGATCAGAGATCGTTTCCAAGAGAGGGATAAGTAGCATCAGGGGTAAGGGAGGGATGGTAAGAAAGGGGTATTTGTGGTATTAAGCTTGTAGTCTGGGGTTGTTATCAATAGGTTGGAGATTTGGTTATCTATTTTTGCTGCTTGAGTGGCTAGTAGGCCGTCGTATAGTCTATTCCAACTCTACTGCCTGCATCTGGATTAAAGGGGGATACTCAGAAAAATTTCCAATTGAAAAGAGGTACCAGACAAGGATGTTCCCTATCCCCTATAACAGTGTATCGCAAACTGTGTGCCGCGGCACACTAGTGTGCCTCCTGAGATTTCAGGTGTGCCACGGCATACTGGGGAGGAAGAGAGGCGCCGGCTGACTGCCTACATGGTGAGAGACACGTTATGTGGGCTATCAGCGGGTGCCAGCGCCTCTCCTCTCCGGCCCTCTTCTCTGCTAGCTCCCCCTTCAGGGCCCATCTGGAGAGCCTCCACGCACTTCCGGGTGCCTCAAGCCGTGGCCAATACCTTTAGTGTGCCGCTGCTCGAGAAAGGTTGCGGGCCATACCCCTGTACTATTTGCCCTGGTTGTTGAACTCCTGACAGCTAAAATTAGGGCTATCAAAGCTATTTTTGATTGGTATAATCCCACTCCAAAAGCATGGGTTTGTACTGAGAGACAGTCATCGGTTTAATAGTCATCGGTTTAATTGGCAACAGCTGGATCTTCTTTACATTTACCTCATCTTTGCAGTTCTTACTCAGAATAAGGTGTAAGCCCAAAAACAGTTGCTATAGGGTAAATCTCTTTCTAGAATGGCTCCTATAATTTCCCTTCATTCCTTCGCTGTTTCCTGGGACATTGGCCACTTAGAAAGCATAAGAAAGAGGTTGTATTATAATTTATATTTTTGTCTGCAACATAGTCAAACCACAGTTCATGTTACTGAGCAACAATGCATACCATTAAACAACAGAGCACATTATTTTACAATAGTGTTTATTATCAAGCAGTCGTGTGTACTACTGATAGAAAGAAAAAAAAAAAAACCCCTGATATTTTGAGGATTGCAGGTATCGAAAAAAATCCTGAAATTTTGAGGCTTGTAGGTATCTTATATATTTAAGTACAGTAGATATTTTTCTGTTTCTGGAGAATTCACAATTTAAAAGAAAAAGAGTTGAAGTAGGATTTGAACCTTGGTCCCTTGGTTAATACCAGATTTGTAATAAAAGGACCCATGGCCCCACCCACATTCCACCTCCAGCCCCATCCTGTTCCTCCCCCAACCCTGCTCCCACACAAACCTCATCTCTTCTTCCCCAAGTCTGGGCCATGGCTGGAGGGCCTCCGAGCATGATTATGTCACACATGTGTGCATGCAAGTGGCATCATCGCATTGCATCTGCGCATGCTCAGTGCTTTCCAGCCGTGGCCCCAAGCTTGGGATCTTCCAAAACCAGACAAACTGCCAGGTCCAAGTTAGCCTCATATCCCCTTATGGTTTCATTTTCAGGAGAGAAGGGAGAGGGCTAGCAACCACTGGGGGGGGGGGGGGGGGCAACTGATCAATTAGAGCACCTTTCTGTAATTGGACATTGTTAAATTGATCTAAGTAAAGATCTCCTTCTTTCTAAACATGAACATTTCTTCCCCTTTGGTAATTGCTCTTGCAAATCCAGATTTTAGGGCCTTCCTAGTTCTGCCCAAAACATGCCCAGAACACACCCTCTAGCTACTTGGACATACTGCAGTGTTAGAAATCCCAATTCTGCCTTTGCAAAAATGAGATTTGGACATTTCAAACACATGGATGTTCATTTTGGTCTTTTGAGAAAATGCAGATCAGTGTATTTAGAGCGTTCATATCAAACTAATCTGTATGAATTGATTTCAACGTTGTACCACTGCAGCTGATCTGCCTCCAATCTTGAGCTATTTCTGCTTTAATCAGATAAGTAATGAAAGTAAATTTACTCAATGGTACACTTTAGTATATTTATTGTTTCCTGGATGGCAGTAAGTGGGACTTTATATTGCAATGATGGTCCCTCATTACAACCAGCATTGGTACATTTGATGGAACTACTGCACTTTTTGGTTGGTGACTGAGCACTTTATGATATCACTTTAGCACTTTGAAAGCACTCCGTTTACTTTATTTAGGACATTTTATAGTTGTATTTATTTTTTTCACTTAAGTATAAATACAAACTATTTGTTGTCAGACTGGTGTAGGGTGTAGAGCAGGGGTGCCCACACTTTTTGGGCTTGCGAGCTACTTGAAATGACCATGTCAAAATGATCTACCAACAATAAAATTTTAAAAAACACAAAGCACACTGTATGCAGAGAAAATGTTAATTATCATTTATATTCCGCGGGTTTTCAAAGAAGTCAAGGCAGATAACTTTATGCAATGTCACCTCAGGAACAACTATACAAAATAGACATATATACCCCCTCCCTTTTCACTAAATCACGATAGCAGTTTTTAGCGCAGGGAGTTGCGCTGAATGCCCTGCGCTGCTCTCGATGCTCATAGGCTCCCTGCACTAAAAACTGCTATTGCGGTTTAATAAAAGGGGGCCATAGTGCAAAATATAGACAAAACATAAGAACATAAGCAGTACCTCTGCTGGGTCAGGCCAGAGGTCCATCATGCCCAGCAGTCCGCTCACGCGGCGGCCCATCAGGTCCAGGACCTGTATTGTAATCCTCTATCCATACCCTTCTATCCCCTTTTCCTTCAGGATATTGTCTAATCCCTTCTTGAACACCAATACTGTACTCTGTCCAATCACACCCTCTGGGAGTGCATTCCAGGTGCCCACCACCTTTGGGTGAAGAAGAACTTCCTAGCACTGGTTCTGAATCTGTCCCCTCTTAATTTTTCCGAATGGCCTCTCGTTCTTGAAGTTTTCAAAAGTTTGAAGAATCTGTCCCTCTCTACTTTCTCCAGGCCCTTCATGATCTTCATGTCCCCTCTAAGTCTCCGCTTCTCCAGGGAAAAGAACCCCAGTTTCTCCAATCTTTCAGCGTATGACAGGTTTTCCATACCTTTTATCAAACGTGTTGCTCTCTTCTGAGCCCTCTCAAGTATCGCCATATCCTTCTTAAGGTACGGCGACCAATATTGGACGCAGTATTCCAGGTGCGGGCACACCATCGCTCGATACAATGGCAGGATAACTTCTTTCGTTCTGGTTGTAATACCTTTCTTGATAATACCTAGCATTCTATTCGCCTTCTTAGCGGCCACTGCGTACTTTGCTGACAGCTTCGTTGTTTTGTCTACAACTACCCTCAAGTCCCTTTCTTGGGTACTCTCACCCAATAACAGCCCTCCCATCATATAGTTGTACTTCGGGTTTCTGTTTCCTACATGCAAGATTTAACATTTCTCTACATTGAACTTCATCTGCCATCTCGTCGCCCACTCTCCTAGTTTGTTCAGGTCCCTTTGTAGATCTTCGCAGTCCTCTTTAGTCCTAGCCCCACTAAATAGTTTGATCACTAAATTGAAAATAAAATCATTTTTCCTACCTTTGTTGTCTGGTGATTTCATGAGTCTCTGGTTGCACTTTATTCTTCTGACTGTGCATCCAATATTTCTTCCCTTCTTTCAGCCTGCTGTATGCTTCCAGACCTCATTCCCTCCACCAACTTTTTCTTCCTCTCTCCCTGCCCCCTCCCCTTTCTTTCTTTCTTTCTTTCTCCCTGCCCCTCTTTCTTTCTGTCTTTTTCTCTCCATGCCCCCTTTCTTTCTGTCTTCCTGTCCCCCCTTTCTTTCTTTTTCCCTTCTTTCTTTCTGTCTCCCTGCTCCCCCTTCTTTCTGTCTCCCTGCCTGCTCCCAAGCCACTGCCGCTGCCATTGGGGAACAGGCCTCCAAACCACCGCCGCCATCAGGGAACAGGCCTCCATGCCACCGCCATCTCAAGCTCTCCCTGCTTCCCCACACAGAAGCGTTGGGCTGACCAGATTTCCTCTCCCCAACGTCATTTCTGAAGTTGGAGAGGAAGTTCCAGACCAGCCAGGCAGCGATTGGCTGGCCCGGAACTTCCTCTCCAATGTCAGAATTGACATCAGGTGGGGAAAGTTGGTTGGCTCGGCGCTTCTGAGTCGGGAAGCAAGTAGAACACGAAGGCAATGCGATCGACCTTTTGGGCACCCCTGGTGTAGAATGTAGAGTGTAATGTGCCCTGGGTTAGAACACTACTGAAATACTGAAAAAAAAAAAAGTGAGAGAATCAAGAATGTGATTAGTAGTATCATGGCAGACTAGTTCTTAGATAAGCACACATCAGAGCTGCCTACAACTTTAAATCTGTATAAGCTATGTGTTATTCTATTCCTTTCTCTCCTCTCTTCTACCTTCCAAAGTATTTAGATCAATGCTGTCTTGTTAAAATGTTTATTTTATTTTTATTTTTCCTCTAACTCTACTTTTCACTTCTCTATTACCCTCCAGGTACTTTAGTTAGATTGTGAGCCTTCGGGACAGTAAGGGAATTTTTCAAGTACCTTTCTTATTTCTAATCTTAATGTATATTTTCTGTAAACCGCTTAGAACCTAACGGATGTAGCGGTATATAAGAAATAAATTACATTACATTACATATGAGGGACTAGGAAGCTGCAGCCGCATGGAAGACATAACTGATCACTTGTAGTAGCGTTACCATCTTACCCTCTGTTTTGCAATGCTTCTGCTGTGAATTATGTCCTTTTGGCATCTGTAATTAGAGACAGGAACAGATGGTGATGCTTTTTTCAAGTTTCAAGCAAAGTGGTCATAAACTAGCTTCTCTGCTAACTCCAGGGAAGAGGATGTGTCCTGGGACAATGATGAGGCAACCCTGTATTACATTGTCAAGGATGCAGCAAGAAGAGGGAAAGATGGGGGATAGGCAAAGGCATAAAAAAGAATGAAGTAAAGTTTCTATTGCAGGAAACTTTTAGCAGCATTGTGGGAGGGTGGTTTTGAGATGACTTATGCAAGTAAATTGGTGTTTATCCACATATGTTGCCTGGAAAAGTGTTCTTTTGATGTGCAAGTTGCTGTAGGGGAGGTCATACCCTGGGCTGAAGAAAGATTAAGAATTCTGGGCACAGCAGACACCTGCAGAAGAGAGGCAAGAATTTCCCTCTCTACTTCTGTTAAAACTGTTCTGGGATGAAAAGTATCCAAATACATTTCATAACTATTTGTTGTGGAAATGCATAGTATGAAACCTATTTAAAGTAAACAGACACCTTTGTTTGCTGCCTCTGAGCCAGGGAGATACAAACTGAAGCCCCCACCATCCACCCACTTTGCCAGGTTCCTCGTATTCTTCCAACTTTCCCAGGTTTCGCTTTTCCTTCCATTTCTCACTATCTTTGACTCCTTCTCCTCCCCCCCCCCTCCCCCCCAATACTCCTCTGGCCCTTTATCTTACTCTCCCTATCTCCTATCATTCAATTTCATTTATGAAAAAATTATAGACCACCTTATAACAAAGCGGTGTACATAAATGGTAAAACAAACAACAATCAAAATAATTGTCTTTATCTATTGTAATGT